>NC_028637.1:55162956-55163547 GCF_001406875.1 Solanum pennellii
CAGGAGGGTCCTGCTAGTCCCATTATTCAGGAGGGTCCTGCTAGTCCCATTATTCAGGAGGGTCCTGTTAGTCCCATTATTCAGGAGGGTCCTGCTAATCCCATTATCTAGGAGGGTCCTGCTAGTCCCATTATCCAGGAGGGTCCTGCTAATAAAATTTTCAACAAACTAATAATACCAACGAAACATTGTGAATGCTATCTTCATTATTTGTAAGTTCCTTCAAAGAGAATAATAATAATAATAATAATAATAAATAAATAGTCCAACAACATTCAAGTAATTGCTATTTTGATAAATATTAGCCAACTTTCATATAATATTCCACAAGTCCTTATTGTAGGGTTTCCATTTCGCTCGCTGCGGACTAAGTTGAATATCTAGGTTCCTCGAATCTTCAATCTTGAAACAACTTGTGTCCCTGCTTCAACAAAGAAAATTTGTGAGTTTGAAAAGGTGGTGGTTGGTTTGTGGTTCCATCTTTCGACAAAGGGCGGCTCAAACACTTATGACGCTTTGGTTGTTTCCAACGTTCAATACTTCTTACTGATTGATTGTACTTTCATCCACATTTGCTTATTTTGCGACCTA
>NC_028637.1:55168685-55211745 GCF_001406875.1 Solanum pennellii
ATATATATATATATATATATATATATATATATTTATTTATTTTTAACAATCAAAATAAACTTATCTAATAAAAATTATGTTTATGTTGTTTATTTTTATATCTTTTAAATAAACTTAATGAAAATAATAAATAAAAAAAAAATTCAAAATATATTCAATTTAGATTGATAAAATTATTTATGCTCTAAAAATTGGTTTTAAACTTAAATTCGGTCAAAAATTACGTGTCTACATGTACTACATCTCAACTCACGAAGAGTACTAATCTCTAGAGGTTACTTTGGAATACTACATCTCAACTCATGAAGAGTATCCAACCTCCAACCTCCAACCTTTCTTTGGAAAGCTCTTGGGAATAGTGAGGTTGCTACTAAACACTTCATCTCAACTCACGAAGAGTGTCCACCCCAAAATCCCACTTTTTAATTCACTAGAGTTATTAGGAATAGTAGGGTTGGTATTAGGCACTTCATCTCTACTCATGAATAGTGTCTACCCTAGAATCCCCCATTTTCATTCACTAGAATTCATAGGAATAGTAGGGTTGGTATTAGATACTTTATCTCTACTCACGAATAGTGTCTACACTAGAATCCCCCATTTTCATTCATTAACTTCATTCATTCATTCAAAGTGTGTGTGCGAGAGTACATGTGAGAACACTCTTCACATAACCACCATATACATAACATTGACTTCTACACGTGATCATACTACATTAATCATATTTCACACACTATCATGCTTCACATTTACATTATACCTCATTTAGACATAGCATCTTCAAGATACACATTTTCAACTTCCTAAGACATATCATGCATATAAGTTATAACATCTCTTTACTACACATTCAATGCCTTCAAGTCCATACTCATGATACGCATATATATTCATATACTTCAAGTAAAAACACGCCACTAAAGGTGGACCATACCACTAAAGATCAATTCAATAAGAATTAAACAATATAAACCAACTTGCCCTTCATCCAAGCCTTGGATACCTTTTCTCAATATTTCCAATAAATCACCATAAAGAATAAATGGCAGTAAATATTCACAATACAACATAAGGAAACAGAACTCTAACATTATCTAATCGTATACGATAAAACCACTTCATGAGTCAAAAGTTGAGAATTTGCATGAGCATGGGTTCATAGAGTTTTTGACATTAAAATCATCAACTAACATTGAAAATATCATATTTCATTTATTAAACCACTTTTATGCAAAGACCCGTGCTTAGAATTAAAAATAGAAGAATTTAGAAATTTGAAACCCTTTTTGAAAAGTCTTTATATTGGCTCCTTGAATGAGAGAAGAATCAAGGATGAAATACCATACCTTAATAGGAATACGAGCTGTCATTTGATCGATTGTCCATTGTTTGGTTCCTCGTTTGACACTGCCAAATGCTGCCTAGCAGCTTCTAGGCTAGGAGATGGGGTCCTCCTCTAGGGCCCCTCGTGGGTCTTAGGTGGAGTCGTACCCAGACATTAAACCCCTAAAAATGGTAATCTATGTCTTAGGGTCCTATCCTATCAATTTGAACCCCAAAAAAACACAAAAAACATGCAATGGCACACTTGAACACACACAAGCACATAGGCGTCTAGTCATCGAACGTCTTGGTCATCCCTTGACATTTGACTTCCTAACTCTTCAAACTGACATCTAATGCTAATATTCAACATTTTAAAAGCTTATTAACTCATTAAACACATCTGAATCTCTATTTAAACCTAGTTCATTATGAGGGTCGCTACAGAACCGGCTTCCTTGCTTAAGAGTTTGCCTTACATACACATCAGGTTGTGGTGCGATAGTTCAAACTGAATCATAATATTTATTGGTAGTGGAGGTTAAGTAAAGTTTTGAAAGTTATCCAATATTACTTTAGTTGAAAGCTGCAATTCATCAGTAGAAAGTTGAGGTTTGCTCCCAAACAGGAGATGGTGTGTTGCGTTACCAAGGTCGCTTGTGTTTTCCTTATGTGTGTAAATTGAGGCAGCAGATCCTTATTGAAGCTTATAAGTCCAGTTATTCCATTCATATAGGTGCCATTAATATGCATAGTGATCTACGAGAAGTCTTTTGGTGGAATGGCATGATAAGGGACATGGCAGACTTTGTGGCTAAGTGTCCTAACTATCAATAGGTTAAGAAAGAACATCAAAAACAAGGAGCTATGACTCAATATATTAGCGTTCCTATTTGTAAGTGGGAAGTGATAAACATGGAATTCATTACAGGTTTATCTTGTACTCGCAGACAACATGACTCTATTTGGGTGATAGTGGACAAAGACACGAAGTTCGCTCACTTCTTGGTTGTCACGACTACAGATTTAGTGAAAGACTACTCCAAACTCGACATCAATGATATAGTTCGGTTGCAGGGGTTCCCTTTTATATCATCTCACATAGAGATCCTCAGTTACCTCTGTTTTCTAGAAATCATTTCAGAAAGGTCTTGATACTCAAGTAAATCTCAGTACAGCATTTCATCCACAGACATATGGTCAGGCAGAGAGTACCATTCAGACCTTAGAGGACATGTTTAGAGCTTGCGTAATTGATTTCAAGAGTAGTTGGAATTATAACCTACCTCTCGTAGAGTTTGCCTACAAGAAAATATTTCATTCCAGTATTCAGATAAATTCGTATGATGCACTATATAGGCATAGATGCAGATCCCTCATTGGTTGGTTTGAAATAGGTGAAGCAGTCTTAATTGGGATAGATTCGTTCATGAGGTTATGGAGAAATTTCATCTCATCAGAGATAGATTATAGACAGCTCAAAGTAGTCAGAAGACCTATGCATAGGTGAAAAGGAGGGACTCAGAGTTCGAAATTGATGATTTGGTTTTCTTAAAGGTATCACCTATGAAGGGGGTAATGATATTTGGCAATAAAGTTAAGATGAGTCATAGATATGTAGGTCCTTACAGAATCCTAACAAGGGTTGGTAATATGGCCTATGAGTTAGAGTTGTCAGCAGAACTAGCAGTGGTTCGTCTTGTCTTTCACATTTCCTTGTTGAAGAAGCGTGTGGGTGATCTGGCATCGATAGTACCATTAGAAAGCGTGGTTATGAAGGATAGTCTCACTTAAGAAGAGGCTCTAGTTGGAGTTTTTGACCGTCATATTTGTAGGTTGAGACATAAGGAAGTAACTTCAGTAAAGGTTTTATAGAGGAGGCAGTATGTAGAAGGATCTACTTGGGAAACATAAGCAGCCATGATGACCAAGTATACTCGGATGAATGTTTCCAAGGGGACGATATTATAACACCTAATATTCGAGAAGGTAGGAAAAAATGAACCTTTCCAGTATTTGGCGCTAGAACCTACGGAAGCCACCAACGGTCCGTGCTCTGACACATTATCTGTAGGTGGGCCCGTGGTTGGCCAACCCTAGTTCTCCAAAATGTCATGTCCAGTACTTTTATACATTTCACTAGGAAGATTATTAATTTAATGCGTGATTCGTAGGTAGGTTTCATAGGTGAGTCCCAGACTTAGAGGAATTTTAGAGCAAAAGATGAGACCAATGGTCGTGGTCCACATTCTATTAATGGACCCATGAAACATAGTTGGGGTCCCATCATTGGGTTCTAGACTTAGGGGTCTCTGATCCACCCCATGAATGACTAGTATAGTTGATAAGTCGGGTATTTTGGCTCATTAGGGTTGAATATCTCGAGTTGTAATGTCCTCAATGTCTATTTTATGTTGATGTTAGTTTGCAACAATGAAGGCATAAGAGAAAGTCAAGGACATTAACGAGCAAAAAGGAGAGAAAAGCTGAAGAAAAGAAAGACTGATGATCGCCAAAGCCACTCGGTGACTGGTTGAGTTGCTCTTCAACTTGTCAGAAGTTCCAGTAGGCCAGACCTTGGATAAAGACAAATCGCTGATTAAAATGGTGAATCAGCAAAGTATGTTCTAATCGCCTAAATTTACAGCAAAGAGAGGGTAAAAAGTTAGGCCAAGAAAGCGATGGAAGGAACATTCGGCGCATCACCGATCTGGTCGGCAATGCTCGACTTATTTTTCCAATTGGTCTTGAAATTGAAAATATGTGTGAGTATAAAAAGGTATTTTAAAAAGACAGTTTCGTAAATTCTAAGTTTTTGGGGCGATAGTCTTGAGTTTTTGAGAGTTCTTACATTGGGATTTTTATCTCAAACATTGTTCTTTATGTTTTTAAGTAGATTTTAGGGATTTATTGTTTTGGAAGTTAAGTGAAGCACTTGGAAGACTTGTAGATTCTTACCCAAGCTAATGGAAAACATAGTTGGTAACTATTTCTTTCTTTTTGTTATGTGTAGCTAAATCTTGGGGGGGTGATTATGTGGTTGAATGTTTCAATTAGGTTATGGGTGTTAGTATTTACTGATTTCATTTTTCATTTGAAGTGCGTTTAATTAGTTGTTGAGTTTTTATTGATGAATTTTACTTGCAAATGCAATTCTAGCATAGTATTCTAAGCTTGCTTGAAAAAGAAAATTAGAGTTAAAACTATTAATTGATGATTGTAGTGATTGGGTTATTGTGTACTTATCTTGAGAAAGTGGGTCTAAATCACTCCTACCAATCTAGCTTGAAAGAGTATATTGATTGAGGTATTGGGTTGTTTATCTTGGTTATGCTTGTCGAGGTTTGATATAATTCGCTTGATTTGTGATAGTTGATTGAGAGATGGTTATTACACCTAAAGCCTAGCCTACCCACTAAGATTCAATGACTTTTAGTAAACATTAATCACCCATACAGAGATATTAGTGTTCAATTGATCACATCCCCAAGGATCCCTCTCTCCTTGATTAACCCCATGTGTCAGTACTTGTTAATTGATCACTCTAATCCCCCTTCCCAATCGAAATTAATTGTCAATCCTCTTCTATTTACTTTAATTATTTCAAAACTGTCTACTCCTACAATCTATTAGGACACTCCTTTCACTTTGTAATTGAATTCTTTATTGTATGTGGGATCGACCACAACTCTTTATTGGGTTTATACTTGATTGCGACCTCCTACACTTAGAATCGGATTAAGTGTAGTTGATCATTATCAAAAATGGTGTTGCTACCCGGGAATGATGTTTACAATTCTTTTAGTGAAATTTAGTTGTGAACTGATCGTTTTGTAGTGGAATCCACTCATTTTTGTGTTTTATTGGATGCTCTTGAACAGGTGAAGAGATGAGTGTTAACGGGAGAAATGCTAGTCGACCTCGTCATAATGATGACATGGTAACTTGCAAGATGTCATTAAAGATCGATTTGGATGTGCAGGTGTTATTTGATTGCCTTTGGTTATGAGCAATGCGGTGCTTCATGTGGCTAGTACTATATTGCAGCTGTTGCAAATGAAGGGTCTATTTGAGGTTTAGCTATAGAGTATTCTCATGACCACATTCGAAACTTTGTGGATGAGTGTCGTTCATTTTCCTTCAACATATTACTAAAACTAGTCCGCCTTCGCTTGTTTCCTTTTTCCCTAATGCGAGAGGCAAGGAAGTGGTTGGCTGAGTGACCAAGGAATTCAATCACTTGTTAAGAGCTCACGAATGCATTTTATGTAAGGTTTTTCCCACCCTCGAAGATGATGACGTAGAGAGATTATGGTTGGACCTAAACCTTAGGTCTGGCATAGGTGAGGTCAGTATCTTTTTAGAGAAAAATAACTTTTAAATCAACCTCAAATAGTCATATATTTTAGCACAAAATGAATTAGGTGTCCCATGACCTATCAAATTAAAAATAATTGAGACCTCTTTCTAACACCACTGAGTTTGCTAAAATTCAGGCTCGTAGTAAAATGTTATGCTTGTTTTAGTAAATCCCTATCTGGCAGACCTTGAACAATGGCACAGTTCAAACGACGACCCGTCAGTCCCGTCGTCAGTGTCACTTCATCAGCTTTAAGTCAGGGTCATTATTGTTGTTTCCCCTATGCTTTGGTCACTTAAACTATGTAGTTGGTGCCTAAACTATGACAAACCCAAAACCCTCATTCTCCAAAAATCATTAAAGTTAGAATTGAAAAGAAGAGAAAGAGGCACCAGTTTCTTTTAACAATAAGAAGCATTGTTCTTCAAAGTTCAGCCTCGAAAATCCAAAGAATTTCTCCATAGATTTCGTCACTAGGTACATATGATTTCACTAGTGGGTTATTTTCATCCTCTAGGTCCCTAGAATTCAATCAGTTCCTTGGTTCCACATAACTTTTTTAGACCTAGGTTTGTAAAATCTTGGGAATTGTGGTGATTTCAGCTGCTAAAGTATCCATAGTATATATTACATGTTTTCTCGGAAACGTTGTTGAAGTCCCTGTATAAAACTCAGAAGCCTAGTTGTGTAAATTCTCTTAGTTAATGAATTATACTTGCTAGGTCAGTTAAACAGAAAGCCGTGCTCTAGATTTCTAATGTCATATTCTCAGTATATAAATGTTGCATTCTCAGTTAGCATGTAATTCTTTTGAGCTACTCAGTGTTTAGTACATTTTATCTTCATATGTATTCAGTTGGGAGTAGACTTAGCAGCGAGTTGGACTAGGAATCAGTGAACCCTCATAATCCTAGAACTACGTGCTTGCATGGGATTATAAGTCCCCTCTATTAGGCATCAGTATTAGTGATCATGTCATGTTCATGCCTTTATACCCTGGCAAGGTATATTGGGTCCTGGTGATAGGGCGTATACTTTGGACTCTATGTTTATCTCACGTGGTTTATGTCAGTTAATAGTATTTTCCACAATCAGACTCATAGTAGCTTCCACAGTTGAACTCTTAGTGTATTGACTAGGTTTTAGCACTTACTTTTAGTATACAGTTTAGTACGTTATCAGCATGATGAGTACTTGGTCATTGCATTTAGTTTATCTTTCAGTTATACTTCAGTACATATCTATATCATTGTTCATATTATATGATTGCTCAATTATGCATTGTTCAGCTTATATACTTTATTCAGCGTAACATATTTGTATCCTGCATACTCAGTACATTCCAAGTACTTACACATACTTTTCTCTGCATAATTTAATGATGTAAGTTTAGGCACTCAGCATCCAGATCATGCTTAGATCGATTCTCAATTCGAATTCAGCAGCTTTAGTGGTGAGTCCTTAGACTTCGAGGACAATAGACATGCTTTCTATATAAGTCTACATTCAATTTTCAGTTTTGTTAGAGTTATAGCTTGGGGCATGTCCCAAAAACTCAATTCAGTAGAGACTTTCAGACATAGTAGTAGATTCAGCTCGAGTTGTTACATGTTGGGTCAGTCAATATTAAACTCTTAGTTTATTTTACTTATATTCAAACTATTTGGGTTTTTTACCCATCTTCATATATCCTCTATTTTAGCTTTCGCATAGTATATGTTTTACTCTGTAACTTTTAGCATGATTGATATATGGAAGATGCAGAGTTAAGTTGGGGTCACGTGTGATCCTAGGTCCTATATTACGTCTAGGGGGGTATCCTCATGCTTGACAAAGGTTGAGATTTTTATTTTCTAAATTTTTGAAATGTATGAAAAGGTGAATATGGATTTGTTCACCCTCCATGTGAAGAATATACTGTTATATGATTTTAATATATGCATCTATATTATGGTCACATGTGCTTTCGTATAAACTTGAAATTTGATTTTCTCAAGGGTGTTTGCTTTAATTTTTAAATCAACAGCACACGACAAATTATATACAAGTGGTTTAAGAAGAAATTATAGGACTCCAACTATAGTAACCCATTGGTTATGAGTACAAGACTCTCCTAAAAATTTGTAAGTCATGTGTTTTTTAAAATGTAGCAACACTTGTACATATCAATCCAACAAGATTCTCCTATCAAAATAGGTTCAGAGTCAGGAACCGAATTATTCTCATCTAGAAATTTAACTGTGTGATATATTATTCAATTGAACCACCACTACGCAATGCACAAATATGAGTCCCAAAATAAGGATGGATGAATGTTAGATTCTCTAACATTTGGGGGAGGAATGATTAGCAACTGAAAAATATGTTATACATAATGAATTATAATTAGTATGATTCTCTATGAAATAATTTAAGTCAATTATCAGACACATTTGTTGACCCTATGTTAAAATTCTGTTGCGGTGCTTCAACGAAAATTCCTTGAATGACATAATTTATGACATGCCTGAAGCATGATAGATAAAAAAGATCGAAAGATAAAACTTATTGAGGAAGAAGAGGAAAAAATGATCAAGATGATCATAATAATGAGGCAAGTGCATTAGAAGGAGTACCATGACATAATAGTTTATAAAACCTTGGAAAAGGTTTAGGTACTTGAAAATGATGAATAATAAAGAGAGTTTGACAAGTTATGTCATATTAGAATCAGTATTAGATAAACATCAATGATATCTTTGATAAAATATAGCGCTCAAAATTATAAATGGTGACGAGGATCATTAATTCAACTTTGTCAAATAGTATCGATAGATAAATGATTGCGAAAGAAACTACACAATTTAAGTATATTTTATATCACTTGAAAATGTAATATTTTGAATATAATGTAAGTGGGGTACAAATAGATTATTGTGCAACAAGTAAAATTCTAAGATATAAAGTATGGCTTGTGTCATAGGGGTATAAAGATTTTTCGCAAAAGTCATGACATTATTATATGGAGATGTGTTTTCCTGTGGTAGATGCAATGAGATTTCTCCAATCTGGCAATATATGAAAAACTAGAATACACATAATAAATGATTTTCATGTCTAGCTAGACAAGTAAATATTATATGAAAATCCTTGAAGGGTAAATATTTCAAAATGATCCTAATGAGTACCCCAATAATTGTGAGATCTCTTAGCATAAAGATTCATATCAATCTCTTTAAAATGATTAGAAAGTATTATGTCTGAGTGTAATTGGTGCATTTATGTATCATGAGATTACTACCCATGGTATAGTAATTTTTTAATGTGAATGCAAAATATAACATTATTCATATCAATAGAGATATCAAAGTGAATCAAATATTCATTTATAAATGTGTTTATTCTCACCAATCTTGTCAAGGTTTAATGGTTATGAAACTATAGGGAATCATTTGATTTATAGGAAGTTTGATTTCAAGAAATATATATGTTTTCATGCGGAAATACTTTCATATCATATTATTCAACAAGACAATTAGTTTTATTACATGAAAAGGATTTGTCACTTGACTATTGCTATAAACAAATCAAATGAGCAATTTGTCTACACCGACGAGGTCACAACTAAGTGATTGTCAATGATGCATTTGGCTAAACCCAACATATCCGAGAGACAAGAAAATGATATATCTGAAAATACTCAAAGATGCAACATCTTCGTGAATGTGATTTGGTACAAAGACACAATCGATATCAATATTTGAAAAGCTAATATAAGATTGAGAGGTGTCCTTTACAAAAGTTAATTAATATTTTGATCGGGGGGAGGGGGGGGTAAAATATGTGTTATTCTTTTTTCCTTAAGTGGGGTTTTGTCCCACTAAATTTTACTGGCCAGGGTTTTATTGAGGTAGCTTTCAATGTGTATTACTAGATAGGTATAATACATAAACATGATCCTTAACTTCGCTTCAACGGATAACTATACCCTCCAACTTGGAGTGTGCACAAGTTGACACTTAAACTTACATAAAATTGAATAAGTAGACACATTCATTCTACATGATATAATACACATAGGACGCCATGTAGGATACAAAATTTCCATGTAAGGTGTCATGTAAGATGAATGTGTCTATTTTTTCAATTTATACAAATTTAAGTGCCTACTTGTGCACACTCCATGTTAATGGCCAGACTTTCCAATTGAAGCCAAGATAAGGGTCATGTTAATGTATTATGCCTACTAGATATGTACTCTTTTTCCTTCAATAGGACTTTTTTCCAAGAATTTTTCCTAGTACGATTTTAACGAGTCACATTATCTATGGATTAACTCCAGTGAGTAGTAAATACACCATATTGTGGATGTTCATTACACAATTTTCTAAACAAGTTCCAAATAGATCAAATAAGTAGTTTGCTGAAAATCCTTGTAGTAGCTTCCTCAGGCTTGCAACCACGAATGATTATATTGATATACAAAAAATCTGTTAAAGTTATAGTATCACAAATTAATTCATCAAATTCATATCAACTTTGACAAAATACAAGCAAGATTGGCATACGAAGAATAAAGAACTGAATTGTGGTCTTTGTCAAGGGAGTAGAACACACTGCTCTAAACCAAGATTTTGTATCACTAGATAAGATAACATATAATATGTACGACACATAGTACATTTTCTTAGAAAAAAATTGTACATAGACATTCCAAAGGAAAGTCTTGTAAATAATATATTTATAGATGTCATGTGATGGGCCCCACTTTTGCTACCGTAGAAGTATAACATCTCCAAGTCATATTACACCTATATAGAAGGCATTCCCACAACAATACAACACTCAAAAAAGGGGATTATTATCCATATTATTAGTTTATGTATTCCTCGTTCTTTCTCTTTCCATTTGATTTCAATTTTATATTTATTTTATAACAAAATTGAGATTTGCAGCATTTTCTTGAGATGTCTTTCTTTTTGCCACTTGTAACAATATTATGGCTTCCTTGATAAATTCATTAGGGCATCTCTAACCTTACTTTCTATTTTACTTTACAAATATAGAGTTTTCTATAGACAATCAATTCTAATCCAATTCTTTATTCGGCAAAGGGTCAAATACAACCGTAGTACTATTGAAAATAGTTTAAGTATATCCCCTCGTTATACTTTAAAGCTAAATACATCACTTTTCTATACTTTCAAGTTTCAAGTCATATACCCTTATAACCAACAAAGGACACATGGACAGATGAGACTAAAGAATTATTAAATTTAAAATAAATTCAATTAAGATATAATCCGATCTAATGTATAATGTTGACCCACCCAATTCATCTGAAACATAAAAAAAAAGCCCTAAAACGCATCTTCTTTTGTGTCTAGCAAAGGAAAGGAGCATTGCAAACTAGAACCTTTGCTTCAAAAGAAAGTTCTGTTTGATGAAGTTGAGTCATCCAGTGTGTGCTCACCAAACACCTTGTTACCATGTACAATAATTCCTAGTAAAAATTGTTTCTGAAGTTAACCATTTTCGAAAAAGGAACATTTGTATGTGTGATGTTGTTCTTTCTTAAATGATTTTGACTTTTGACAGAGGTGGTTATAGAAAGACATTTAAAGTTCAACCTTCAATTTGGCAAAACTACAAGTTTCCATTTTTTAACGACTCAGCATTCTCATTTCTTATTGTTGAATCGTAAATTAACATCAAAATTTAAGTTTATCATCATTAGTCTTGCCACTGCATATGCTCGTGAGTTGTCTCAATTTGGCATTGAAGTTGGACTGACAAGTGATTCTGCTGCATGCCTCTTTGACTGCATGCCTCTTTGGTTGTTGGAGAGACTTAATCATGCATTAGGTTGCTTTGTTTGAAAGATAAATTGGGTTGATCAATGTTATAGATTAGGTCGGGTATATTATTGGGGCAGGGCGAGTTATATCTGAATTGAATTTATTTTAAATTGAATAGTTTTTTAATCCTAGTTGTCCACATGTTCTTTGTTAGTTAAGGATATATTTAGTTCGAGGATATATTTAGTTCGAAGGGGGGGGGGATATCTTTAACTCGAAAGTATAACAAGGGATATATTTAAACTATTTCGAATAGTACAGTGGTATATTTGGCCCTAAGCCGATCTCTATTTTCACCTCTAAAATTTTTTTATTCTTTTTCCTTAACATTATATTATTATTTCTATTTCATTTTATTTTCTTATTTCATACCTAAATCATTTCCTTATTTTTTGTTTTCAAATAATCACTCTATATAATTTTCATGTAATATAAATTTTTTATTTTTCAAATTCTTTACCTATTATAAAATTATATTTTATTCTAAATATCTAAACGACATAAATTACAAGAAAATTTAATATATACATACATATTAATGGACAATTCAAATAAAAATTAAATTATTAATGAAATACAATTACATTATCATCACACAAATATTCAACTATCAAGATTATTACGTTGCTCTCAGAAATGCTCTATTAATGTATTATAAAGTTCAAAATGAGCATTTTTATGCATTCTTTTATTTAGATTATTATGTTATGCATTGTATGTTATAATTAAAAATTTCATCTTACCATTTAAATTTTGTGCATTCTTAAAAGTGAATAAATAATAATAATTTTAAACTATACCACTTGAAGTTTTTTTTAAAAAAAATGAAATATTATTAATTCAAAATAAAAGTAGTATAGATTAAATAATCTATTTTTAAATTTTAATAAATAATGAGTATTAAAAGTTTAATTAATGGTCTTGTATGATTTATAATATATTAATTGTAAATATTATATAATACAAATAATAACAAAATAACCAAAAATTTGGAGAACTACTATTCAACTCTCCATAAATAGAGAACAAAGAGTGAAATGGAAGGTGGTTGAATAACGCATTCTCTATTTTAATCTCCAAATACAGAGAATTGAGAGTAAGCTAGAAGTGAGTTGAGGTGAGCTGGAGATGGTAGAAAGACTGAAGCAAATGTCTCTACAGTTTTTCCAACAAAAAATAGAAAAAATTGATAAGATAAACAAACAAGGTCCATAAACAACTATCCATACGTAGAAGTATCTGTAATATTTGGCAGTAGGGTATGGATAAGTGTACCAATAAATTAGGAGAATTAAGGTGCATCCAAGAGAATGGGGTCAGCTATAACTTTGAGCCTAAAGTGTATCAGGAAAATAAACAGAGTATTCTGTCTTATCGAAACAAACACTTTGCTTTAACACTTGAAAAAAACCAAAAATGTTGTCCCAGAATAAACATACTAGTCAATTTTGCCCTAAAATAAAAAAGATAAATAGAGGACACTTGACTCGAACGGGCTTTCCAAATTTTGCTGCATGATAGCTTTGAGGATATACCTCAAGTCTTGCAATCTCCCAAGTAGAAAGCTAAAAGGCTTTAACATAGATATCGAACGTCTTCTTTTCTTCCTTTTTTTTTTTGTGAAGGGCTTGACTTTTGCCATTTCATGACATCAGAAACAATTGCACCATTAACGAGTTTTATCAAACCGCCCCTCTTCAAAGAGCAACTTACCTACAACAGTTGCCAATTAACAGTCCATATTGTCTGAACTTCATTTCAGCAATAATGNGGGCTTGACTTTTGCCATTTCATGACATCAGAAACAATTGCACCATTAACGAGTTTTATCAAACTGCCCCTCTTCAAAGAGCAACTTACCTACAACAGTTGCCAATTAACAGTCCATATTGTCTGAACTTCATTTCAGCAATAATGTCATCATGTTACACCACCATATAACAGAATTTAACAGCATTAAATGAAGATGTGATTTGCTTTAACAGTATAGTTGAGAACAATTCAAAAAGAAAAATTTAAAACTTGTACTCATAAGATAAGGTTGCTAGTCTACCAAATTTTGTGCCACTGAATAAAAGGTCAACGCCGCCAACACAAGTAAAAAAAACAGGGAAATTTCTAGAACAAGTTTGAGGATATTAAACATTTTCTATAGCACCAAAATTGACTCATTGATGAGAAAACTGGAGTTTCCTTGCTCGTTTGTGGACGGAGAGTCGGAGGGGGCACAAAAAAATCAAAACATAAATGAAGACATAATATATCCAAACCTGCGGAGAGGGAAAATATGTCTGTAAGCTTCACCTTTATAATAAGCACGGTATGACAAATTTTTACCTCAGAATAAAACAAGGAAAATCCGGACGAACATAATAATAGATGCAACTNTTTAAAACTTGTACTCATAAGATAAGGTTGCTAGTCTACCAAATTTTGTGCCACTGAATAAAAGTTCAACGCCGCCAACACAAGTAAAAAAAACAGGGAAATTTCTAGAACAAGTTTGAGGATAGTAAACATTTTCTGTAGGACCAAAATTGACTCATTGATGAGAAAACTGGAGTTTCCTCGCTCGTTTGTGGAGGGAGAGTCGGAGGAGGCACAAAAAATTCAAAAATAAATAAAGACATAATATATCCAAACCTGCGGAGAGGGAAAATATGTCTCTAAGCTTCACCTTTATAATAAGCACGGTATGACAAATTTTTACTTCACAATAAAACAAGGAAAATCCGGACGAACATAATAGTAGATGCAACCGTTCCACCAAATAGGAAATACTGTAGAATGGTTCTCCTCCTCCTGGGACTTAGGATCCTGAAGTAGTGTGAAACCACCTCTGAGATAGCCTCACCATCGAGAAAATAAACCTGGAGAAGAAATAGAGGTAATCATAAAAACATGAATGGCATAAAATTTGCAGTGACTGTTGTCCACTATTTTAGGATTGAATACATGTTATGACACAATAATCACAAATAAGAAGCATACAAAAGAGAATGGTCATCTGCAATAGATTGGTTAATGTGGTAAAATGGGTCAACAACCTGACTTTACAACGGCGTGTATCCAAGTATCATCCAATGGTTAAGATGGAACTACAAAATCACCTTTCGAACAGCAATAACAGATTCTAGAAGTACTAATAAGAACTCATTAATTGCTCTGAAGGGGGCAAGAGACAAGACGGCTGAGCATGAAGTAACAACTGTAAATAGCCAAGGAAAGCCCTAGAATGAGGTTTCTTTCTTCAGGAAAGTCCTAGAACAAAGCTCACTAGGGTCTCAATATAATGAAAGAGGCACATCGATGTTTCCAAATTGTCCTACACATTCTTTCATCATCTCTTTTCTTGTGTAGGAAGATGCCCATAGAATAATTTAATAAAGTGTCAAATTTATTACCACGTCTAGATCACATTTTAAGTTCAATCAGGTTCTTCGGCTGGCTTCAAGATTTGTATGGACACATTTACTTTTGGTGCAGTTTCCTTGTGATCTCTCTAAACCATTTACATGGACTTGGGACTGGACATATGTCATACTGGAAATGCATACCCTAAAAGTTTCTAGCAAGTCATTTATATATGCATTTAGGTACCTAATCCATGTCTACGGACAAATAAGTGTCTGACCAACAGAGAATCTAATGAGTTGTCTGGTATATTTCAAGCAGGAATGGCCCACTTTAACAAAAAGCATTTACCTCAACCTAGTACAGTTTTGCAGATGTGATGTCATCTAATTTGCCACCCCCAATAGACATTACATTAATGAGCACAGAAAGCAGGTCTAGGAAATGCATGGGGAAATCATTGCCGTTTTACTTATTTCACAACTCTGTTAAAGCACAAATATGCCTCTTCTTTTCCCCAAATGAGCAGTTGAGTCTTCCAGCAGCGAGCTCTTTCAATGAAACAAGTCAGAAAATTTATTGAAGCACATCTATAAATTTATGCTAATGTTGCATATCTCTCTAGGCGATTTGAGCAGATAGTGGGAGTTTTTTGGTTGTTTTTTCTTTTGAGAGAAAAAAAGGGAAAAAGAACAGATAGCGGGTGTTTTGTTTTTTTGGGCTTCTAAAGTTTACAAGTCTTAATAATGCCATGATGAGGTTCAAGCTAAGTTGCTCGGACTCTTCACTTTTGGTGCCGCACCCGTGTCGACACGACATGGGTGTGGAATCCATGTCCGATTTGGTCAACCAATTTTGGGTACTTTGACCAAAAACAAGAATGATTTCTATAATCAATACAAAAGTCAAGGTGAAATTGAAGGAATGGAATACCTTTTATTTAGAAATTTCTATGTCACTCTTTTCTTTTAATCTCCTTCCAAGATTCTCCTCAAGTTCACTACATAATATCTCATAATTTAGGTTTTATAACTCTATTTTTTAGATACTTTAATTATATTTAAAAACATCCCCACACCCGTTTCCATACATGGATCCATTTCCCCGAATCTTAAAAATTAGATAATGAAGTATCCGACCTCTAGATCCACACTGGTACCGGACACCTGCACCCGAGTCCGAGCAATCCAAATGAAGCGGTATTATAAATCAAAAAGAAGACAAAGACATGAACAGTAAAATTGGAGTTCAATCCAAGCACTCGGATAGTTAACATTTCTCTCTGTTACAACTTTTACAGGTAAGATGAAAGAACACAACCATTTTATGCAAGGATCACGTTTCACCTGGCTGCATGAAAAGCATGTTTATTTGTGTCACAACTTAAGCCATCTAAAGTAATAAAATGACAAGTTTCTTAGCATTGCTCAATTGCTTCCTCCTTAATACTGATAAAATATTATGTGATTATAGCGCTTCTAGTCCAATGGATGCTTCATAATTTGTTGTTCGCAAGCTATAATTACTATAGAGAACAATATTTTCTAAAAAACATTCAGTTTGTGAAGTCTATATAAGGTTAGAAGAAGTATGTCAGAATAGAACAGGAAAAATATAATATACTATTTTACTTAGAATGGGAATAGGAATAGTATATAGAATCCTATTTGGAAAAGGAATCTAATGTAGTGTCGATAAATAGGGTCTCAATGTAACAGTATGGATACACCGTTCAATAATAATCTTCACAAATATTTCTAATATGGTGTCAAAGCCTCTACAGTCTTGGTAGAGAATCAAATAGCTTCCGCTGTCGGTGGGCGACTATTACCATATAATGTCACCCGTCCGACCAATGATAATGTTAGCAAAAATTGGGTCGTCGTATTTTCTAGTGAACATTTTCTCATATCTAATTTGTGTAGTACCCTGCCATTTTTCGCAACTACTTTCTCATATTCGATTTGCATAGCACAGTACTATCATTTCGGTGACTACCTTTTCATATTTGATTTCTATCGTACTGTGCATTTTTCCAGTGACTACTTTTTCATATCTAATTTGCGTCAATGACTACTTTCTCATATTTGATTTTGTGTAGTACCATACATCTCTTCGGACTACTCATATTTAATTTTCGTCGTACAATGGATTTTTTCTAACTACTTTCTAATATATCTGAGTTGCATGGAACCGTGTGTTTTTTTCAGTGACTCCTCAGACTTGTTATGCATAGTTTCATACATCTTTACGATGACTCCTCAAAATTAATTTGTGACAGGCAAGGTTATTAATGGCGCGCTTAAGCCCTAAAGCAAGGGTCAAAAAGCGCTGAGCATTTCACCTCACTTAATGTGCATTTCAGTGTTGTCATCAAGGCCCTAAAGCATACTTTTCCTTCTTGATATTTCACTTTATCATAAAAAACAATCAATTTTTTGTCCACATATTTGTTATTCATGCCTATAATTATTAGTCTTGAACTAAACATGAATATATTTGTATGTTCTATCAATTTGTGTTTTCTCAATAAAGCCCATCGTTTTATTTGCTCTTGAAGCCCCAACGAACCTTAGAGATTTTTGCGCTTCTCGCTTTTGATCACATTGGTGTCGGATCGTGCTATCATTCCTATCCTACCTATATACTTTCTTCTACTCAGCAGGGTCGTGCCGCCAATCCGACCCTACCCATATTATTCTCTTTCTCAATAGGGTGTTGTCATCATTCTGACCCTACTCGTATAATTTTGTTTCTCAGATTGTGACCATTTTCAGCCATCAAGTCTAATAATCCAGCGCATGAGCACGTTCCAGACAGTTTTAGGATAACTTTCTTGTTTAAGATATACTCATGTCTTGATTTCGAGACAATGAGTGTTGTGTTTTATGGAAATTCTGCATCAAATTCAGTATTTCATGAGAAGACACATTGAGATTGATTGTCAATTTTGTGAAGTCGAGTGATCAACTTATAGATATCTTCATCAAGCTCCTCATTGGTCCATTATATTAATTACATTTATAACAACCTAGATACATATGACTTGTATGCACTAGCTTGAGGGAGAGTGTTAGACTAGAATAGGAACAAGAATAATATATACAATCCTACTTAGAATAGGAATAGCAATAGCACATAGAATCCTACTTGAAAAGGATTATATTGTAGTGTCCTAGTTAGAAAAGGAGTCTAATATATTGTCTATAAATAGGATCTCAATTTTATAATATAGATAAACAATTCAATAATATTCTTCTCAAATATTTCTCATGAAGTAGTTAAGATGAGGTATAACATTTTTTCCCATATGGTTTAGCGAATCCTTTTTGGAGTACGATTAGGACACAAGCTATTCCTAGTATGTAATACTTTCAATTCAATGATTTAACCATGTTAGATAGAAGTGATGGAAAATTTCCTCACTCATTGTTGATATAATCCTAAGCTTGTGTATACTAAATTCAGTGCTTTTTGCCTTCTCATTTTTCCATAAAATCGGCACGGTTTCTCCAGCCTTAGAAAGGCCTTGATTTTCATGGTTCTCAAGTTGTTATCATGTTAAATCTTTTCTAAGAAGTTATACATCATAAGACCCATTTAATGCAATTACTTCCTATCATTCTGGGACCAAATAAGCACAATTCTGAAACCTTCAATCTGTTGCAAACTGCCTAACAGAACTGATACTTCCCAACAACAACACGTTTGAGATTCAATTGGATCTTCACATCAAAAGATGTGACAGATATGATCACATGCAGACTCATAAACATGGAAACAGAGAGTTATCTCTTAGATATGAATACATACCGGCAGGCTGTTTAGAAGTGCAAGTATCATAGAGACGTGAAAGGTGAACATCAAAAGCCTTTCCAGTACATAAGGAAGATGTGCACCAAATTTAGCAGACCAACGAGGTTGATATGAAGTCAAGAGAACTGAATGCTTTATTGAAATTGCATCACCCACAAAAACAAAGGTCTTAACACACGGATTCTCCTTGGAAATGTTATCTTCGATTACACGTGTTCTTCCAAGATGCAAGCACTGTAGGGGAGAAGGGCTTGAATATGTGATCTTCACCCATGCTACACCAGTTGACAAAAGTGGAAGAAAGCATGTTCCCTCCTACACCAAAACATCAATTATTTACATATTAAAATGCATTCTTTGTGTTGTTATGCTTAATCTAATCACATTTGTGTATTATAAACTACAGGAGCAATATTTTTTGGCAGTTCATGAGAAACATGAACTGTCAAACTGATACAATGTGTAGCTTCTGGTCTCAATTGGAGAACACTGAACTGCGTACCTTGGAACAGAAGCAGCTGCTCCTATTGCTATGAAGTCTGCCCCAACCATCACCGCATTTCTCAAGCTTCAAGACATCCTTATCATAAAAGCAATGGAATACACCTCCATCCCTTTGATGGTTAACCTCAAGATTGTCATCATCAACCATGGCCTGGTCCGAGCATGGAATGGTTATAAATGCACTTAGTTCATCAGGACAAGTTCTGTTGCCTTCCAATGAAACACGTTTGCCTTCTTCAACCAAAGAATAGGGAATACAGTATCCTTTACCACTACTACTTTTCATAGAGTTCTCAAGAAGGCTGTGATTCTGGAAGGTTTGATAAGAGTGTTCAGTTAATACGTCAATAATTTGTGACCACTCCTGAGCATTATTGATGCGGAAATCATCCAATGATATAATGACATCACCAGGAGACAAATGGCCAGCCAACGGCGATGTTGGAGACACCTCCAGTACCTGCTCAAGATCATGTGATTGTAAGCCATTAGTCACATAATGCCTAATAAGGTCCCCCAAATTAGCACATTGCAGTACAAGAATTAATCCTCAATTACCATGGGGCCTTCATCATGAATGTAAAATGGATACAAGATAAAGGGTTGAAGGAACAATGCCCAGGCACAAACAGCACAAAGCTGAAAGATAATAAACCCATTAGTTCAAAAACTACAGAATATGATAAACACAAATGGAGATCGACTAGCATTTAATAACTAAGAGCTGCTATAAGCACCCACAACTGCATTATGCCAAATGCCAGCACAGTATATTTGAAGAGCAGAAACTTTGGACAATGCCTGCAATAACTCATGATTGAATGCCAGTAGAGCGCCTGGAAATAATACAGCCAAAAATACAGCGATGTACTCCATCTGTATGCCCTCACTGCTTTCCAAGAATGTAGTGCCTACAGAAGCAGTTGTGAGATTCATGTACCACCAGTCCACCACTACTATGTCTCAAAACATGTCAACTGATCAGGTTTGCACATACAGTCAGCCAAATGTAGAATCAAAGTCCAAAGATCATAAAGAATACCCTGATATAACATAACCAGCTCTAACTAAATACCTAATGTTCAAGTATGTGCTATACTCTGACCCAGTTGACTTTCCTAGAAGCATGTCTATTATTCGCAGTGCAGCAATGATGCTTATACACCAAGATTTTATAGAAGCTATTAATCATGACTTGCAAAAAGCACCTTAAAAAAAGAAGATATTTGAGAACGAATTGCTTGCATATTCCCTACCTTTTCAAAAAAAAACGCTTATTTCCTCGAGCATAATCGGGTTTAAATAGTGTTTACAATTAATCCCAGAGACAAAAGGAAAGGATTCAAGTGATCCTACAAAGGAAAGGAAAGTATTTCCTTGATAATTTCTTATCCTATTTACACAATAATAGAGACTCTAAAGTCTAAACCTTTTTTATATATACAAAGTATTGAAGAGTCCTACATCGGTTGGTGCAGATTTGGATGATTTGCAGATTGCAGATTCCTCATCATGCAGTAGTATATGGGGTTTGCTAGCAAAATACCAAGCAGTTGAGATAAAATTATCCATAATTATTACACACAGTATCTCCGATAACATATCCTATATGGTGACTTCCAGTACTCCTCTTGTTCCTTTTAATCATCCTTCTCAATATTCACATAGATTTTTCTCCCTTAGTACATGGAGGAACGAAAAAAGATATTTACCTTTCTGTTCAATTCGATTCTCCCTGGAATCAGACTTCTCCACCGGAGTTGACCAAGCAGAGGTGCCTGCCTCCGAGAACTGAAGTAGTCGAACCGTTGGCTGTGACCGAGAAGTAGGCTCACCAAACGTTTTAAGATATAGATACTTCTGCGAATCTGAATAAGAATGGGGGTCTTTGTTCCCTTCCATAATCGATTGAAGTTGAGATGGAATGAAGCTACCAAAGGTGAGCGGTGTAGTTTACAGCTCAGCCCATCCTCTGGAGTGACCAATTACAGCATTGTTGTAGCTCCCTTCCAGGAATTTTGGATCAAAGTCACGGTGATTCCTTAGTCAGTGCACATTACAAAATCCTAGCTAAAAGGCGCCGAGAGATAAACATATTCTAACCTGAATCCCCTCCATGTCCGAAAAAGAACTTCTAGAGTAGGGACTCAAACATTTTTGGCTCTAGTAAAAGAATTTTCAAATTCCTTTCATTACTCTAACAACTTCCTGAATAACAACCCGTAGGGGATCAAACCTTAGGTTTTAATAGAATTAAGATCAAAGGATTTGGTGGGTAGCAAGTACATTGCTGGTCAGCGAAGAGAAAGTGCACCATAACAGCTTCTAGAGAGATGAACGATGTTTGAACAGGAAGATGAGCACCAATGTTGGACAGAGGAGTTTGTATAGCTTGGGAAGGAAGAAAAACAGAAGAAAATGTGGTCAGACAGGCGACACACATTAGCTGGCTGTTTGAGTAGTTGTAGTATGCCTGCATATTATAAGAATCTGAAAGTCCAAGATGTTGTCTTCCCAAGCATTTTGTCAAGCAAGGGTAGCACTGAATGACCAAAAGCCTTTTGGTGCTTAAGGTCACTCCCCCTTAGGAATACCAATATAACATAGTATCTGAGTTTGTATAGCTGGTTTACCCCTCCAAAGTAAATGGAACACTTGTGCAGATTAGCATGAAGACCAGAAGCTTGGGAAAATTGTGAGAAACACTGGAATAAACATGGACAGATTGCGCATCACCCCTGCTATATGAAAACAGGTCATCAGCAAAGCTTAGTTGTATGATCCTCATCTTGGGTGAAAATGAATTTTTTTATCAGTGTGAAGAGTCTTCAACAGTCTATTAAATTAGTTCATAAAAATAAAAAGTAGGAAAACGGAATGAGGTATCCTTGCCTCAAACCTCTCTTAATAGCGAAGGGAGGAGTTGGAAAACCATTGAGTGCAAAAGAGTAGGTCACAGTAGTGAGGCATGTCATGATCCATTCAACAATTAGATCTAGGAAATGAAGACTGGCCAGAGTTGCACCAGCCTCCAAATAAATTCTTACTACCGAGTCATAGGCCTTCTGGAAGTCTCTCTTCAGCATACACCTTGGAGAAATCCCCCTCATATTGTATCCCTTAACAAGTCCATGGCTAAGGACAATGTTATCAGATAGCAACCTTCATGGTACAAATGTTACATATGTTATCAACTTCTATCAGTAAGGTCTTCAATGATTTTACTCAGTCTCTTGGTAATGATTTTATGATTACACAAAACATTGCAACAAGAAGTTGGTCAAAAGTCATTGATGGTGACGGGGTGTTTCACCTTGGGAACTACAGTGACTGAAGTGCACAATGATCCCTCATTTGCTCCTGTTCAATCACACACAAGAAACTATGTCTTAGTAAATCTCAACCCGAAATAGAGATCCATAGCCCTCGTTTCCCTCCAGCCCGAACATTTGTCCATAAAACTCTCTGCCACTCAGAAACACTTGTAAGGGCTCTAGAACTCAGGATTCTCAATAGAAAGACAAAGTCGGCTAAGCACCAAAAGTAAGTCGCGGGTGAACCAGGATCCGATTCTTGCCCTTTTAGTTTCCATTTTCCGGAATGGGCTTCGGATTTTCTAGCCCCAGATGTTTCATTGATCAAAGCAGCATGGGAAATACATCTACATCAGCAGATGTTATTGTAACGTACTCTCTTGCTCAACTAACCCTAATTATGTCGCAGAATAACAGCTTAAAATTCCCAATCATCTCTAAGTAAGGCCTTCCAAGAAGCCTAGACTTTTGATGGCTTGCCAGTATTTAATTTTTTGTTATATGAATTAATTTACTTGATGGAACCGCAGAAACTCATCAACTGAGAATTTTAATCATCACCCATCATATATGCATTGGCCACACAAGTAATAATTTCTCCCATTAGTTCCAAAATTAGTAGAAATAATGAAAGAGTACAAGTAAGAGAAAGGAACAGAATCGTTCAAGAAGATTTCCATGAATATATATAGCAAGTATAGTATAATCCACATTTTACATTTTTCTTAAAACAATTTCAAAAGAGCATTAGCCTTAACCTTGCAGCAGCCAGAGCGTGCCCAAGTTCGTGTACTGAAACCGATATGAAGGAAGACATGCATAGATATCCAATGTCAGCCACTGAAATGGTCAAGCCTGATATCTGCACGTCAAAACATATGAAGCAGTTACAAGTATTTAGAAAACCATTGAATCTGAGTGCAACTAGCTGTTTCTAGCTCAGATCATGTATATGTAGGTCACACCATGCTCACCCCTTTACCTTAAGCCATTAAGGTAGCATAAATGTAATCACTCCTTAGTCATCAAATAGTTACAGCAGTAATTATTTCTTTTATAGTAGTAGTTATTTTCCTGTAATACTGCAGTTCTCCGTTCCAGTAATATTAGGAAGTCATGTCCTAGTTTCTAGGGGTAGTTAGTGTTGTATTTAAACTACATGTTTGTCTCAGGAAATATAAGCAGAAAAGTATTTTCACTTTTTGAGTACTTTAACTCAAGAGATTGCAGGTTCACTCTCAACAAACCATCACCATAGGTCATAGGAAGAAAACTTCAGTTTTATCTTGCAGCTTCCATAACTAGATCCATAACAAGGACTATAACAATAAGTAAAGGCTATCTCACCTCAAGCCTTAAGAGAAATAGACAACCAATATGGTTCCATGTTGAGATCAACAGATGTGCCTTGAAATTGCACACCCGATGCCTTTTACTTGAGTTTTCAAAGTCCTTTTGCACGACTCTTTTTGCGTTTTTAGTGTTCGAATGTTGTTTTCTACATGTTTGATGTCAAAATGGCCAAAACATGGATAAGCTGAGAAAATGGCCAGAATGGCAATCCACAATCCATAAGAATGAAGTACGGGCCTTAAATCCTGGCATGGTGCGGAAAAGATATGAGAGATGGCACCTGCTTGATCTTCTGAAGTCGACCAATCCATGGTGGGAAGTACGAACCATATGTCACATTCACGATATGTACATCTGGAGAAGACAATGCTGGAAGGTTTTACAAACAGTGGAATATTGTACAGTCAACGGATCAAACCATGGTCATAGTCCAGTACCTCTAGGAGGGAATTCACGAAAGACTTAAAAGCAATTCATGGACCGTGGATTTATGTATTGTCTGTGGATTGGATCGATGAATTTGACAGTTTTAGGATTCCAAGTTTGTGGGTCATAAATACATTTAATAGGGGTTTTGTAATAGGGAGTTACAATTTTTTTTAGTTTTTGATTTCGGAATAATATTCTCTCTCTAGTTACGTAGTTTGGTGAAAAATGAAGACACCTAGTTATTTATTTTCATCTTTAATTCTAAGTAAGACTTATGACTTCATTTTATTCTTCTTACTTTTACTCTTGCATTATGAGTAGTTAAATCCCCTACTAAGTTTACAAACCTAATGGGGGTGTAACGTTCATACGGTTTTCGTGTGTTGCATATTTTTCGGGTAAATAACAGTATCAAATAAGGCACTAACCCTTGTTTAATAAATTCTCTCAAGGATAAGTTGAATTTACTTGGCATAATTAATCACTCTTCTCTAAATAACTCCTATAGATTTGGAAAAATAATATTGAGAAAATTGTTCAACTCTAGCGAAAGATTGAGCGGGAAAAGAGCGATTGGACTTGATAAGATTCCTGTGGAATTTTGGAAGAGCACAGGAAAGGCAGGTACGAAGTGTTTAATTGGTTTGTTTGATGCTATATATAAGACAGGCAAAAATGCTCGACAATGGAGGTAGAGTACAAAGGTACCATTGTACAATCACAGGGGTATCGAATTGCTAAATCACACTATGAAGGTTTCGGATATTATGGTGGAGATGAGGTTGAGGATTCATGTCGGGACGATCAACTACTGAAGCCATCCATCTTGTGCAAAGACTGTTGGAGAAATATTGAAAAAGACAGAAGAATCTACATATGGTGATCATTGACTTTGAAAAGGCCTATGACAGTCTCGAGGCATGTCCTCTGGAGGTGCTTAGAGGCTAAAGGTTTCTCGATGGTTTATATTAGAATGATAAAGGACATGTACAAATGAGCCAAGACTCGGGTTAGAACGGTGGGAGGAGATTCGGAGCACTTCTTGGTTGAGATAGGGCTGCATCAGGGATCTATTCTTAGCCCTTTCCTATTTGCCTTGGTGATTGATGAGTTGACACGCTCTATTCCAGATGAGGTTCTATGGTGTGTGTTATTTGCAGACAACATAGTATTGATAATGAGACATGAGATAGAGTTAATACTAGGTTGGAGGTTTGGAGATAAACTCTAGAGTCCAAAGGGCAAAGGGTATAGGTTGAGCAGGACGAAGACGAAATATTTGGTATGTATTAGAAATATTGGAGAAGAATATTATTGAATTGTTTATCGATATTATTACATTGAGATCCTATTTATACACTACATTATACTCTTTTTCCAACTAGGACACTACATTACAATTATTTTTCAAGCAAGATTATATATATTATTCTTATAGTCTTGTACATATTTCAATTCTAAGTGGGATTGTGTATACTGTTCTTGTTTTTATTCCTATTTTAACCCTCCCCCTCAAGCTGGTGCATACAAGTCATATGTACCTAGTTTGTTACAAATGTTATTAATACGAGGACTAGTGAGGGACTTGGTGAAGATATTTAAAAGTTGATCACTTAACTTCACAATACTCCTTTCACAAAGTACTGGAGTTTATGCAGAATGTCGATAGAACACAGAATGATCAACTCCACTACGAGTCATGCCAAACTCCTAAATTATTATGTTGACTTCCTAAACAAAGCTCGAGAAGACTATTTCAAATCATAAAGTAACCTGTGCAATTGACATTCAAGGCACTCCTCTTGAGCATCAAAACTAGGTGGTTGCTCCATATAGACTTCTTTCTCACCTCAACATCACCGTGGAGAAAAAACATTTTTAATGTCCTACTGATTAAAAGGTTAATGGTGAACAATAGGTTTGAGCTTTGGACTTCCATGTTGGAGGTCTCAAGTTCGAAACCCTTTGCCAGCAAAAGCAAGGGGTTTGTCTTCTGGGTCGAGCTCGTCGCACCAGGCTTGCCTAGTGCGGGTTACCTCTCATATGAGGTTGCGAGCTATTGCATAGGAGCGAGAGTTTTAACATATGCGCACCCAAAGGGTAGCGACTGCGGATTTCTCTTGTTATAAAAAAAAGGCAGACATATGTTATTTTCACCACGCGAGAGTATCCCTGTAAGTGGAAAGGGACACGAAACTATACGAATCAGATCTAAGAAGTCACCGAAAAGATACACGATACTACGCAACTCAGATATGAGAAAGTAGTCTGCAAAGATGCACGATGATATGCAAAATCATTTTTCAGAAAGTAGTCACCGAGTAGATGCACAGTACCACGCAAATTGGATATGAGTAAGTACACTAGAAAGATGCTCAGTGCTATGCAAATCAGATATGAAAAAGTAGTCACCAAAAAGATGCATAGTGTTACGAATAAGAGAAAGTAGTCAGCAAAAACCTGACACGATGCTATGCAAATCGAATATGAAAAAATAGTCACTGAAAAGATAGCACGGTGCTACACAAATTAGATATCAAAAACTAGTCACCGATAGGATGGCATAGTGCTACACAAATTGGATATGTGAAATAGTCACCGAAAGGATGGCACGGTGCTACACAAAATTAGATACAAGAAAATAGTCATTGAAAAGATGGCAATTGGCACAATGCTACACAAACACCAACGGATATGGGATTGACACAAAACAGCCCTAGAAAGTCACTAAAAATTGACGGACGGTGACCTGTCCACTAAGTTTTCTTCCATGAATATGGGGTTCATGCATATATCATTGGCCCTACCTTTGTTAACACAGCCATTGGCAAACGGGCGACATACATGGTCAAAGCCACTGATGAGTCGGGGATTTCGACTTATTTAGGGCTTATTATTCAAGAATTTAGTGTCCTCACTGCCTAATTTACGCTCATAATTGATGTGAAAATGTTGACATGCAACAATTAAGGCTCAAGGGCAAGGCAAGAACATGATGCAAAAAGGAGCGAAAAAGTTGAAGGAAAGCAAAGTTGGTACTCGCCAAAGTCACTCGACGAGTCGCCGAGTAGACCTCTAGCTTGCCTAAAATTCCAGCATAACAACCCATGGAAGAGACCAACTTGGCGAGTAAACACGAAATTCGGCGATTCGTCGAAGAGATCAGCGACGACAGTCTGGCTCGCCGAAAGTTACACAATGATCGGATGAAAGAGCCAAGCCAAAAAGGTGAGAAGAGCAACTCAGCGCATTGTCGAACTGGTCAGCGAACCCGTGTGACTGCGCCGAGTTGACTCCATGTTGAAATTTCACGAATGTATATATACAATTTTGAAAAAAAAGAAATAGAAATTCCAAGTTTCGAGCACTGTTCACCTTCAGGGTTTTTGAGTCTTTACATTTCGAGAGCATTATTTTTTTTAACATTTTTGAGGAGAGATTTAGAGATTGTGGTACTCTAGCTTCAATTTCAGCATTTTGGGAATTGGAGATTGTTAGCCCATCAGATGGATAACTTTGTTGATAACAATTTCTTGTTCTTTATTATGTGCGGCTAAAACCCCCTTTCCTTGGGGTGTGATTATGTAGTTAAATGCTTTAATTAGTTAATGGGTGTCGTTAGTTACTATTTTAATGTTGTTTTGAAGTGGGTTCAATTGATTGTTCATGTTTTAATTGAGGAATTGAAGTTGCAAATGCAATTCTAACATTAAATCACTTCAATGCATTCAGAAAACTTAGACATTGCTCCAATTATTCTGAAACAGATTGTTCTTTCATTAGGATATCTGATTACATTAAATCACTTCCCACTACCCAAGGTCTTGCACACCTTTCCCCATTGAATATCCCCCCCCCCCATAACTCTCTTGTTTCCACCCTTTTACAATCAGTATGCACGGCTGTCACAAAACGAAAAGAAATCAGAATTTTCCCAGACATTTTAAATGTTATGCTTTGGTTGCCATACTCTACCATTTCCCCTTTCCAAACTCTTATGTCGCATAAAATAACTATTCCCCCCTACTACCATTTACCTCCAAATGAATCTCTACCATCCATTTATTATTCCATATAGGTTCTATCTATAAACACTACATTAGACTCATTTTCAAACTAGGACACTATATTACAATTCTTTTCCAAGTAGGATTCTGTATATTATTCGTATTAACTATTCTAAGTGGGATTGTATATAAGATTCTTGTTCTTTTTCCTATTCTAACATAATGCAAATTCAGTGTTGCGTTTGATGAAGCAGACGTGGAACTGTGGAAGTGAGGCTTGCCACACATACTATTCTCAAGAGACAAAGTTCTAAGTATCTTTAGTCTGTAATCAAGGGTAGTGGGTATATCGACGATTATGTCGCATATTGCATTGGGGCAACATGGATGAAATGGAGGCTTGCCTATAGAGACTTGTGTGATAAGAAGGTACCACCTAAACTTAAAGGTAAGCTCTATGAAGTGGTGGTTCGACTATCCTTGTTGTATGGAGTGGAGAATTGGCGAGTCAAGAACTCATATGTTCGGAAGATGCATGTTGCCGAGTTGGGGATGTTGAGATGGATGTGTGGGCATACTAGGAGAGACAAGATCAGAAATGAGGTTGTTCGAAAGAAGGTAAGAATGCCCTCCGACAAGATGAGGGAAGCGAGCCTGAGATGGTTTGAGCATGTGAAGAGAAGGTGCGCAGATGCCCCAGTGAGAAGGTGCAAGAGGTGGGATGTTGGGGATACACAAAGGGGTAGAGATGGGCCAAAAATATATTGGGGAAAAGTGACTAGACAGGACATGGCACAACTTCGTATTACCGAGGAGACGACTCTAGATAGGAAGGAGTGGAGATAGTATATTAGGGAAGAAGGTTAGTAAGAGTAAAGCAGTGTCTTACCTTGCGAGGGTTTAGGCTTGTTAGTTCATGTTGTAGTACTAGTCGTAGCCTTGTAGTTTTGCCCGTATGTTGGTTATTGTATTCCGATTATCACACTATTTACTGTTGTATTGTTCTTCTCATAGACTTTACACTACTTTTCTTATCAATTGTTATGCTTTCTTCATTGTTTTCTCCTTCTTTTACTTGTGTCTGATGCACTAGAGCTAAAGATCTTTCAAAAAAAAGCCTCCTCATCTCCATGAGGTAGTGGTAAGGTCTGCGTACACTCTACCCCAGACCCCACTTAGTGGGATTTCACAGGGTATGTTGTTATTGTTGTTGGGAAAGATTGAGTTATGGTGTAGAATTGAGTGCATATCTAAAAAAACACCAGAAACTTTGTAATTGCATGAAAAATGATAATACTACATTTCATTATAGGGACACAACCTTAGTTCTTTAATCAATATAGCTTAAACTCAAGTTTGTTACAACATTGTTAGTCTTAGTGAACATTTGGATATGTGATTTCATCTCGTGATTTGAGATCATGAGATGAAATCAACGTTTGGACATGAAATTTCATCTCATGAGATGAAAACCCAGACTCTTTAAAAATCTTGATTCGGGAATTTCATATCATAATGTCACATTTTTCAATACAAAAATCGATCTACAAATTTATAATTTGTAAAAAAAACCCAATTTATATGCTACCAACCATTTATTTCATATATAAACAAACTTTATAGTTGATATTATTACTCTTACCAACCTTCAAACCATAGATATAACTATTACTCTCACCAACCAAATTTATTTTTACTTCAAATCAACACCTACTTTATTTATTGTGACTAGACATTTTATGGCCATTAGTCATGACCAATTTTACTTTTATTGAACTAAAGTTAATCAACAATTGTTGTACTTTTTTAGAATAGCTATGTGATAGTGTTATTTTTGTGAATGAACTTTTGCTTATTTGGTAACATTGTATGAAGAAATGAGGCAATATTAATACTTTTCACAACTTACGCGATCTTTAATGTTTATGAGCAAAAAGTACAACTTCAAAAATCCAAATTGCATGTCAAAACAAAACTTCATCTCATATGATTTCATATCATGATTTCATCTTATATTGACAAACAAGCCCTTAGGATCAAAACAATATGTTCTACTTTCATGAAATAGAAACTAGATTGTCAATTAACTGTCCAATTTGCATCTTTTCTCGCCTATTCTCAATGGGATTCGAACTCAACCTTGTTGGATTACTATATTTGCATGTGATCGTGTTTCATCATCTTAAAGATTTGCATGCGACCGTGTTGCATCATCTTAAGGTATGATTTTGAGAGTATAACCAACGTTTCCAGCAAATCAAATAAGCAAAATATCTTGCCTAATAAAAGAAACTAAGCTCAAGAAAGAGAGAAAAAACATCAATCTTCTCTCTATCTTTTCTTATGTTTTTTCCTTTTTACGAGGGTGGTAACTTTTAATTGCATGGAGAACAAGAGAAGAACTGGTACATGGGTTGAATAAACACCAGAGCTTTGATTGTAAGTGATTGAAATTCATTTCTTTGCATTCAATGTTTTACTTTTATGTTGTATGAATACCAGAAATGACAGGAAATATCATTTTCTTGACAAGCTATTTGTTTGCCTAGCCATGATGGTAATGAAGTATTGGCTTGAAGCAGAGAAATCCAAAGAACAAATGAAAACCAAGTGTCATAATAATGTGAAAGAATACATACCGTAGAAGAAAAACCAAACAGGTATTTATTCATCACATTGCTCATCTGGGTGTTGCCGTAATAAAGACACAGTATTTGGACGATTTCATACAAAAGAATCTGGCCAGTATAAGAAAAATGATTCAATGGGAAGATATTAAACAAACTGGATAAAGCAGATCCTTTCCTTGCTATTTTCAAAAGAATAGTTAGATAGGACTTGAAACCTTATAGAGAGAATCAGATAGGAGTGAACAAAATTAAAATGATAAACTCTAGCAGGTGGACATACCATTGTAACAGCAAATAAAACGGCGAGACTAAAACCAACACCCATTGAGAACCAAGCTTTCAAGAACCTGCAACAAATGTAGTCACTTATCAAGACATAAAACTGACCTCAAACAGTAGCCTCTATAAGTGAAAAAAGGTAAAAGTTGTGAAGAATATAATATAAACATGCTGCTATAGACAAATACAGAGTAGTGTTATCAAAGGCGAAAAGTGCAAAGAAGCTCTAAGGTCCGTGGGGGCTCTCAGCTCAAAGCGCAATTAAAGCGTGGGCTTTAATTAACAAAGGCGCAAAGGGAGAAAAAATATAAATATATATGTTGAGTCAAAAACTAATAATTATAAACATTATGACAAATATATGACCAATAAATTGAATTTTTTTTAGTTATGAAGCGATTTATCAATTGTTTCGTGTCAATTATTCATAAGAGGCTCATTGTCAAGGAAAAGTTTGTCTAAGAACCTTGAGGACGACACTGAAGCGAACATAAAGCGAGGCGAAGCGCTCAATACGTTTTGAGCCTCGCTTCAGGGCTTAAGCGTGCTTGAAGCACGCTTTTGATAACACCTAATTACAGAGAGGTTCAAGTTCATGACATATAAGCTTTCATGGTCCAAAACCCCCCGAGGTGCTAGTCTAGCAGTTGAAGAGTGGCATAACAACCTTGCCATCCAAGGTTTGAGTCCCAATAAAGGCCACACTATATGAATTCTTCCCATCTATCTAATTCTTTGGTGGGTTTAGTTACCCGGTATATGTGCAAGTGAGGGATGACATAAACCCATGGATTAGTCGGGTGAACGGATTCCGACACAAACAAACAATTAAAACAAGCTAGAATCTTGTTTATCCATCAGTCTAAGCCTTGGGTACCTAGTACATGCTGCTGGGAGGTAGCAGGTATCCCATGGAATTAGTTGAGGTACGCGCAAGCTGGCCAGTATACTACAGTTATTAATAAAAAAAAGGGCGGTTATGTTGGTAATTCTGATCCAACCTCATTGGGCTTGTGGATGTCAGAAATGTAAGCTCCATTAAAAGTTTGGTTTTGATAAGTAAGAAATTACATTAAACTGCAATAAGTAGGTGTGTCATATTTTCAGCAATTTTATCTTCCTTGTACATAAAACTTGCAGTAAATGTATGAAATTGGTATTAGAATTAGCATCTTAAAAAAAAAAAAAAGATATGCCAAAACTTCAGATACTGCAGAACTCTACACCTAAAACAAGAAAAGTGGTTGTGCTTTTATGCTCAATATATCGTAAGTTCTCTTTTTCACAAAGCCAAAGAAATGCAAGCAGGAATATGTCCTCCAAGCAGCAACTTCCCTTTTCTCTCTCTCTGTCACTGCCAGCTATCAACAGTAGCTCCGACTGTCTTCGGCATAGCCACTGCACCCCGAATATGTTTAAGGAACATGTCTACAATAGCCTTAACAAATGTACACTGCACTAGGGCGTCTGCTGAAATTTCACAATCTTTATAGCGCAAACAGCATCTGCTAGGTATGTTGAAGCCTCTCCTTAGCAGGTTTTCAATTGTTAAGCATGCAACATGTAAGGCCATATATTGTAATCACACCACCCTTAGTGAGGTTTCGGATTACAGAACATTCTCCATGTCTTTTGTTCTTCTCTTCTTCCATTACTGCTTAAGGCCTAGTAGCAAGATTTACCAGAAAACTTGCCCTTGTTAGTTGTTAGCCAGTGCACACCACATAGAATCTGGCTTGCCCTCAGTTAATCAATCCTTGTGTTATATTCATCAAGGGTACAACACTCTGCTCTTCCTTCCCATAAAAAATTTGCTCCCTGACTCGTGTAGCTGCTTCACTACGGATTTATGTAGCATTGATGAGTGGTAGAATTACATTCATTAAAGGCCTTTTTAGTTCAACAATTAACGTCCTCAATGCCTAATTGTGTCCTATTCTAATGATATTTTGATGTTTTGCAGCAATGAAGGCTAAAGGACAAGGCAAGGATGAATACATGAAAAAGAGGCCAAAAACATTGAAAGGAGTATAAAATTCCCAACTGGTAATCATCTAACAAAAAGGGTGTATCGCCCAAGTGGCCTAACCTCGCCCAAAGTGACAATACTCACAATTAAAAATATTCAAGGCAGGTCAGCGGACTAAAAGAAGAAACAGCAACTCGCCGAAGCTGAATCTGAATGGGCGAACTAGAAGACCATCGTCGAAAGTAACATAACTCTAAATTAAAGTGAAGGCTTAAAGGGCGAACAAGGAGGTAATCAGCGATCCATCAAATGTGAAAGGCCAACTCGATCGAGTCCGCCAAGTGAGGTTCAAACACCTGAATCCTGAAACAAATGAAGGGTGTGTTCAGGAACAAACGACGATCCGCCGAACATGTTTGGTAATCCCTACTAATTTCACCGAGTTGGTCACGCATTGAATTTGGGGACAAATTTTGGGAAACAATAAATAGTCCAAAAGAGAGAAAATAGAGGACTTTTTGAATATCATTTCAATATTAGTTTAGAGAAAGAGTTTTGAATATTTTCTTTTCACCCTTAAAGAAAATACTCTTTAGTTTTGGGGTTTGTGAACAACCTTGAAATTGACAATTGAAGGTTCAATTTAAAGTGGATTATTGCTTAATTTCAAGTTCTCAATGGTTGAAACCATAATAGGTATACTCTCTTTTCCTTTTATGATGCTTGGCTAAAACCCCAAATCTAGGGGTGTGATTATGGGGTGGATGTTGATTTATTGTTGTGGGTTTGTGTCTTGCTCTGCTTTATAGAGGTAGATATATGGATTTAAGCTAATTACCACGGGGATAATTCATGGTTAAAATTGCAAACTTAATCCTAATCTAGATCTTCAATTGATACTCGAAAGAGATCAATTGAAGTGGGTAATTAGTTTAATGCCTGCAATTCAGATTTGTTTGATATAATTTGCTTGAAAGAGAAATTGTAGTTCAATTCTTGTAGTCAAATCTGCTTGATTGAGGGATTTTAGTAAGGTATTGAGCTGATTTTTTATTCACATAGATGGGACCAAAGGAGATTCTATGATTTGATGTTATGAGATCAAAAGAAGATTAGTGTTATTTAAGATTACCTAGCCTATCCATGATTGATTAGAGATAATGAGCAAGCACAAGTACCCCTACTTGACATGGATACCAATCCTCACACCCGTAGATCGTCTTCTACTCGTTTGAAATCCAAATTCTAGTATAATTGTGTTACTCAATACCAAAACCCTTTTCGTAAATTTGGTGGGATCACCTACCCATCTCTTTTAATTACTACAAATGAATTGGTTTACACCCTTATTTTCCTAATTGAATTCCTTGCATTATATCACTCTCAGTAGGATTTCGACCCTAACTCTTGTTGGGTAAATTCATTGCTAGCGACCGCTTATTCTCTTACTTGTTTTTTTTTATAAAGCTTATTCTCTTACTTGTTTTGAGGGTAACTTGAGTGTTATCAAGCATGTAATATGTCCTCTTATTAAATTCAAGCAATTCAGGATGAATTGAAGTCAAAGATGGAAATTCTAGAATTCAGGAAACTCTCAACAGGCGAGGTTATAGCGAAGAACGCAACAAAATTAGAGGCTTCGGAGTTTAAAGCAACAGAAACACAGGCCCAGCCATGAGAAGATTGGTAGACAAGTCCATGTGGATAAGAAGTAGCTTTGCACTTGAAGACCTAATGACGGGGAGCAGAAGTTGTGCAGCACAAGACTCCCTGCTGACAAGCTAATGCCATGCATGGCCTATTTGCTTAGCGTGAAGTCAAAATGCAGTTTGGTCTAAACATGTTTAGTTTTTATTTCTTTTTTTATGACAAGGGAAACCCATAGACGCTACCATTTGGGTGTGCACAAGTTAAAACACTCGTTTCTATGCAATAGCTCGCAAACCACATAGGAGAGGTAACCCGCACCAGACAAGCCCAGTGCGACAAGCTCAACTCAGAAGGCAAACTCATGGCTTTCGCTGGCAAGGGGTTTCAAATTTGAGACTCCCAACATGGAAGTCCAGCCCAAACCATTGGGTCACCCCGAAGGGTTAGTCTAAACATGTTTAGTACTAAGTATATAAGGTACAAACCCAGCAATTTTAAGGTACCATTGACACTTTGAACGCAAGGGCGCCATTGGAGAAATTGTGAAGCTTAGGATTCATTTTAAGATCATTTTTCCCCCGCTTTTCTTGCTTTTTTTATGAATCCTTGAGATTGTATTGAGATTAGAGCATGACTATGAGTAGTTATACTATATTTCTATGGTTAAGGTCCTCTCTTAAATTTGACATCTAGACATTGATTTGATGAATTCATACCTTATTGAGTTATACATTCAATTCTTGTGCTTAATTATTCGATTAACTGGCCAACAATTGGTTACTATTTATGAATCTTGAATTGACCTTGAAAAAGAGAATTGATTGCAATAGGATTGAGTATAGCAAGCTCGTGAACATGGGCATTAAGAAATAGACTTGTGGTTAAGATGGAAATATTATTTTTTTTGACAAAGGTAACAAAGGTTAAGATGGAATATGCTTAACGTCTTGCTTAATTATTTATCAGAATTATTTGTGTATCGTGTTAATTCTAATTCCAGAAAGATAAAGGGCATTAGGTTACAAATTACACCAACAAAGTTACAAAGATTGAGAATAAGCTAAATAACTTCAGAGCATAAGCCATAGAGCACCTCTAGTTAACAACAAATCAGCAGCTTAAACTTCTTTTGCAAATTTTAATATTCCTTAAATTAACTTAACATAAGATATGCATAAGGAAATCCTAGAAATCGTAAAAACATTTTGTAATAGGTTAGGCAAACTTCAAAATTAGATTTTCAAATTAACCTCTGTAGAGAAGCAAATGTAATTGAAAATAAGGAGCATTAGTTGCTACTAGGTAGAAATTAAGTATAAAGTGTGAGAAGAAATACAATGAATTACATAAATTGGTAAAAAGGACCTTGAAAAAGCATGAGCATATCAATTAGAATGGTTTAAAAAAGGACACCTTGAATATCTTCGTCCGAAACGAAACAAGGGTTCATTCAATATTGACGACTTGCAGTCACAATACCTGCAAATTTCAAAAAAGGATGGCTAATAACTCAGCGCCAACAACTTCAACCTCGTAAAACACTCTTAAATGCCAGGATATAGAAAAGAAAAATCTCATACCAACATGACACAGCGTTAGATAGTCGATTGACGCGCACAGGTAGTAGAGTCTGATTGCTTCGCCATCTTCCAAACCGTCGAACTCGTCTCCCTTCCATTACTCTTTATTAGTATAATATATATGTTGATATTAATTCACAGACTGGTACTCCTTTTTGGACATCAGATATGTAGGGGAGTGACAGCACAAAGGACTGAAAGGCAAGACAGAAATTGAGAGGAGAAACGTAATAGAAGAGTCGATTTGAGAATAATCAAACATTCAAGTATAAATTGCGGTATGCAAGTTGAATGTAACAAATGATGATAGCTTCAGCTCCCAATTTAGGGTATCTACCCGCCCAAAAAATAAAATTTTAAGAGAAGTGCTAAAAAAAAGTGTTGGAAATTAAAATTGATGATAAAAATAAAATTAATCAAGTCAAATTTTTTTAAATAAAGTGATTAAGATAATTGGTGTTTAAAATGTAATATTTAAAATTTTTAAATTTTTAAATTCATTCAAAATAAACTCAATTTCTAATTTCAAAATGCTTCAAAAAATTTTCTCTTCTTAAATTTCAAATTTAAAATATCTTTCTAAATTTATTTCTCTCTCTTCTTCCTTTTTTTCTTTCTCTTCTAGATTTCTTCTTCTTCATTTCTTTTTCTCCTTTCTTCCATTTACTCCCCCGTTTCAAAAAGAATTATCTAATTTGACTTGGAACGGAGTTTAACAAAAAAAAAAAGACTTTTTAATCTTGTGGTTATAAATTAAAGTTATGTCAAATGTATCAAAACGTTCTTTAATCTTGTGGTCTTAAACATGTCACGTGGAAAGTTAAAGTTAAAGTGTTACCAAAAAAGGAAAGGGGTCATTCTTTTTGAAACAGACTAAAAAGGAAATCGGATCATTCTTTTTTAAACGGAGGGAATACTTGTTCTTCTTTATTGTCGCTATCGTTATCATTGTTGTTTATTAAATTTTATCACGTATTATCTTTTTCTCTTGTTGATTCTATTTCACAAACTAATTTGCTTTAATTTTAAATTTTTTGAAGTTGAAGTATTTGTTTCGTTTAAGAAAATCAAGCAATAGCTGAAGTTGTTGCTATAAATGTGTAACAACTCATTTCGTCGGTTCGAGCACTAGAAATTTTTATGTTAAGAAAATACTTTTCGATAGATTTAAGTGGGTGTTTTGGACTATTCATAATTATAATTATGAAATTAGTGGGATAGTTTTGAATAATTTATAGAGTTGGAGGTTAAAGAGGATAATATTAAAATTGATAGTGGGTTACTTTCCCTATTTTTATAATTAGTTATATATAATAATTAGGGTATAATTAACCTCTAGTAGAAAAGAAAATAAAAAGAGAGGCGCACGACTGTTGAAGAAAAACAAATCGACGAGAGGAACTATCAGAAAGAGCCGTCGAAAGTGTCTTTTAACTGGTACACTTCTTTAATTGATAATGCTTTGATGTTGAAAGAAATTGCTACTTTTGTATTAGCATGTAAAGATGTAGTGAATGCTGTTATATTTTCTTTTTAAGAAATCGGTTAATGGCAGTAATGACTCATAATTTAAGTGGGAATTCATAGCATAATGATGGCTTCTAATAGAGTGTTGCTTGATTTAATATATATATATATATATATATATATATATATATATATTATATATATTTGATATAGCATGGGATTGGAAAAGAAAGAAAGTTAAGTGGAGCTAATGGTTATTATTAGAAATAATATTATTATATATAATATGGAGGCAACATGTAAGTTGAGGTCTTTGGTTATACAGTGCACGTATGAGTGCACAATTCAATGTGGACCGGCGCTGGTTTCATTATAGTATGCTTCAAACTTCTGGTATTAATGTTTTTATCTAAGATTATAAATTACGTACGAATATATTGAGATAGGTAATTAAATATTTGGTGTATCATAATGTTTAAATTTCATTAAATTTGTGGTAATTGGAAGAATTAAGATTTACCGTTAGGCTTAAACTTTAAGAGATTGATTATAGAATTAGGTGAATTTATGAGTATAAGCTAGACACAGAATAATCGGAGTGTTTATGGCCTTGTGAACTTACACCTTATATATATATACTTGATAGATTTGAAAGGTTCGGAGGCATTGGAGAAAGGAAAAACATTGGAGAAGTAGTTGCTTGACTCCGATTCTTCGGTGGAGGTAGGTTATGGTTTATGCTATTTCATAGTAAACTCTTAATAGCGAATGATATATATTGGGTAGTATTGTAAAGTCTCCTATATGCTTAATTGTGTGTATGCATGATGTGATTATATATATGTAATTGTGATGAAGCTAGCATGATGAGGCTGTTGAATCTTAAACCCTAAAAAATTTACTTTGTTAATGATGATGCCTTGGTATAAAAGAAGGCTTGATGAGCTAAAGTAATGAGATTAGAGGATCGGGTGTCACGTTCTGACACCAGGATAGTAATAGAGGATCGGGTGTCACGTTCCGACACCAGGATAGTATATGGATCGGAGTGTCACGTTCCGACACCAGGATAGTATATGGATCGGGTGTCACGTTCCGGCACCAGGATAGTATATGGATCGGAGTGTCACGTTCCGACACCAGGATAGTATATGGATCGGGTGTCACGTTCCGGCACCAGGATAGTATATGGATCGGAGTGTCACGTTCCGACACCAGGATAGTATATGGATCGGGTGTCACGTTCCGGCACCAGGATAGTATATGGATCGGAGTGTCACGTTCCGACACCAGGATAGTATATGGATCGGGTGTCACGTTCCGGCACCAGGATAGTATATGGATCGGAGTGTCACGTTCCGACACCAGGATAGTATATGGATCGGGTGTCACGTTCCGGCACCAGGATAGTATATGGATCGGAGTGTCACGTTCCGACACCAGGATAGTATATGGATCGGGTGTCACGTTCCGGCACCAGGATAGTATATGGATCGGAGTGTCACGTTCCGACACCAGGATAGTATATGGATCGGGTGTCACGTTCCGGCACCAGGATAGTATATGGATCGGAGTGTCACGTTCCGACACCAGGATAGTATATGGATCGGGTGTCACGTTCCGGCACCAGGATAGTATATGGATCGGAGTGTCACGTTCCGACACCAGGATAGTATATGGATCGGGTGTCACGTTCCGGCACCAGGATAGTATATGGATCGGAGTGTCACGTTCCGACACCAGGATAGTATATGGATCGGGTGTCACGTTCCGGCACCAGGATAGTATATGGATCGGAGTGTCACGTTCCGACACCAGGATAGTATATGGATCGGGTGTCACGTTCCGGCACCAGGATAGTATATGGATCGGAGTGTCACGTTCCGACACCAGGATAGTATATGGATCGGGTGTCACGTTCCGGCACCAGGATAGTATATGGATCGGAGTGTCACGTTCCGACACCAGGATAGTATATGGATCGGGTGTCACGTTCCGGCACCAGGATAGTATATGGATCGGAGTGTCACGTTCCGACACCAGGATAGTAGTAGTGGAGCGGAGTGTCACGTACCGACACAAGAGGAATAAAGATAATGAATCTTGAAATATGCTAATATACTCAATCTAAAGAACATGTTTCCCAAAAGAGTATGGTGTGGAGGCTTGAGTCCTCATAGATATGTTCGGTGATGTTATAAATGATTTTTATACTTGTTGCTATCACCTGTTAAGAATATTAGTTGATTTTATGTTATTATCTGAAATATATTGTTTTCTATTTTGAGTTGGCCGATGATACCTACTCAGTACCCGTGTTTTGTACTGACCCCTACTTGTATTTGTTTTTCTTTGTTATTTGTGGAGTGCAGCAAACGTGCCACCGTCTTCAACTTAACCGCAACTCTAGCCAGTCTTCATCAAGCCAGATTTCAGGGTGAGCTATTGTTTCTAGCTTGGACTGGATCTTCCTCTTCATGTCTTGATGCCTTGAAATTCCGGCATGGACTAGCTTTTTACTTATTTTAGCTTCTTAGATACTCTTAGATTAGTAATTCGAGGATAGATGTTCTTGTGATGATGACTTCCAGATTTTGGGGATAATGATTGATAAATTTTAGAAGTTATTTAATTGATTTCGTTAATGAGTTTTAAGTCTTCCGCATTTATTTTCTGTTTATTATGGTTAAAATGTTGGGGTTTAGATTGGTTGGTTCGCTCACATAGTAGGATAAGTGTGGGTGCCACTCGCGACCCGTTTTGGGTCGTGACAAAATGTTGAAGTTATTCTAGCAAATATTGAAGTTTGTTCAACAACTGCTAAAGTTTGCTCAGCAACTGTTGAAGTTATTGTAGCAATTATTGAAGTTTCTTCGGTGAGATAAAAGAGAGGGTGGTAGAGAGGCAAATGGGATGTTGGTGATAACAATGAAGGTGGAGGTGATGATTATTGTGGAGGCAGAAAGAATAAGGAGGTTGCAACAATGGTGGTAAAAGAGGAAGAATAAGAGAGTGGTGGCAATGGAGCAAGAACTGATGGTTGTGGTAGAGGAGGAAGTAGTGATGGCGATGGTTACAACAGATGGGGAGGAAATGGCAGCGGCAGAAGTAGTGAGGAGGGATGGTGTGGTGGGAGGGGGGATAGGGTTTTTATGTAAATAATAAAACTTGAGAGTTTTAAAATTAGTGTCATTAGCACTAATCTTAAAATTGTCACCTCTACTAATAATTAAAACTTGTATCACTTTTTCTTCATTTTGAAACTCTTTTGTCACCCTTAATTCATTAGCCTGAAAGAAAAAAATATTCCCTTTGATTCACAAAGAATGACCTGGTTTGACTTGGCACGGAGTTTAAGAGTATAAAGAAGACTTTTGAATCTTAAGGTCCTAAATTAAAGTTAGGTCGAATGTACAAAATTGTCCTTTGATCTTGTGGCCTTAAACATGTCATGTGAAAAGCTGAAATTAAAATGTTACCCAAAAAAGAAAGAGATCATTCTTTTTTAAACAGACTAAAAAGAAAAGGAGGTCATTCTTTTTTAAACTGATGGAGTAAAATAAGATTAAGAAACTCAAATAATGATAATCAAAGAAGTCAAAAGTAATTTATGTATGAAAAAAATTAGAATATACCTTAAACTTTACTAGAAAGATCATATATACCCTTACACAATTTTCTTAAAAAATTAAAAGTCAAAACTATAAATTTAAAATTAATTTTTCCACTTTTGTTAGAAGACGGATATATGTGAGCTCTTTTAGTATCGGGGGGGGTTATATGTGAGTCATACTTGTCAGAATATATATGAGTCACTTTCATAACGAAGGATATATATAACCCCTAAACATCAAAGTTGAGGGGTATTTCGGGCTATATATACATACATATATATATATATATATATATATATATATATGTTCTGTTATTATATAAGAGACTCTTAGTGCTGAAGCAGACATCTCTTTGTCGATGTGCCTGCTTCAGCTTCTTCTAAAAAAAATAAAAAATTATGTTTTTTGTTCTACTTTAATTTAATTAGTGTATAATTTTTTTGAAATAATGAAATCCTCTTTAGTTATGAGTTTTAAAATCGGTGTGCCTCCTTTATTGTGTTTCGGAAATTTTTTTAAGAAAAAATTATTTCTTTTATTCTTCTTTAATTTAATGAGTGTACAATTTTTTCAAATTATTGAATACTATTTAGCTAAGACTTTTAAAATCGGTGTGCCTGCTTCAACGTGTTTTTGAAAAAAAATTAAAATTTACTTCTTTTATTTTACTTTGATTTAATTAGTCTATTATACTATTTTCGAAATTATAGAATTATTTTTAGCTCTGACTTTTAGTTCTCCGTCGACAACTATATGTGAAATGCGAATAGTCCTAAGCAAGCACCACTCTGTCAACATGTCTGCTTAGGTCTATAAGGGAATTCCTGTGTAACGACCTGTTTAGTCGTTTTGAGCAGTAGAGTTTATTCTGGTAATAACTGTCTGGATCGACGGATTCCACGACGGACCGTCATGGGCACGACGGACCGTCATGGGCACGACGGACCGTCGAGGGGGTCTCGTTCCACAACACTTAGATTCTGAAAATTTGGGTACTGAGATCGACTCTCTGAACTTCACGACGGAATGGCAGGACGGACCGTCGTTGGCTCGACGGACCGTCACAAACCTTCCCACAGAATTGACTCTCTGAACTTTGTGACGGACATGCAGTACGGACCATCACAGTCGTGACGGACCGTCACAGACTGCGTAACCCTGACTGGGTCGGAATTCTGCTTAAGTTTTTAAAGGGGCGTTTTGGACTTTTCATGCTTATAATTATAAAGTTAGCGGGTTAATGTTAATGAGTCAATTAGTTGGGGGTTAAAGGAGATAACTTTGAAATAAAAAGTGGGTTATTTTTATCATCTTTTATACTTAATTATATGACAATTAGGGTAAAAGAAATAGGGTTTGAATAAGAAAAATAGAAAGAGACAGAAAGAGAGGGAGAACGAGCGAGAGAGAGAGAGAAGAACGAAGAGACAGCAAGGATTTGGAGAAGTAGATTGATCGATCACGATTCTTCGGTGGAGGTAGGTTATGGTTTATGCTATTTCATAGTAAACTCTTAATAGCGAATGATATGTATTGGGTAGTATTGTAAAGTCTCCTATATGCTTAATTGT
>NC_028637.1:55215271-55217926 GCF_001406875.1 Solanum pennellii
GTGAGTTTTTGCTAGATTCAGTGTCCTTCTTGGGGCACGTAGTTTCTAAGGATGGAGTGATGGCGGATCCTTCCAAGATCGAACCGGTGAGAATTGGGTGAGACCCACTAATATTACAGAGGTAAGGAGCTTTGTTGGTTTAGCTAGCTATTACCGTCGATTTGTCAAGGGATTTTCCTCTGTTGCTTCCCGATTGACAAATTTGACTAAGCAAAGTGTTCCATTTGTATGGTCGGACGAGTGCGAAGAAAGCTTTCAGAAGCTCATGACCTTGTTGACTACTGCACCAATCCTTACCTTGCCAGTGGAGGGCAAGAATTTTATTGTTTATTGTGATGCATCCTATTCTGGTTTGGGTGCAGTGCTAATGCAAGAGAAGAATGTAATTGCTTATGCTTCGAGGCAATTAAAGGTGCATGAACGTAATTATCCGACCCACGATTTGGAGTTGGCTGCGGTAGTGTTTGCATTAAAGCAATGGAGACACTATCTATATGGGGTTAAGTGTGAAGTCTGTACGGATCATCGTAGTTTACAGTATGTCTTTACTCAGAAAGATTTGAATTTGAGACAGAGGAGATGGATGGAACTGCTGAAGGACTACGATATCACTATCCTGTATCATCCGGGAAAAGCTAATGTTGTGGCAGATACTTTAAGTAGAAAGGCAGGAAGCATGGGAAGTCTAGCTCACTTGCAGGTTTCTAGACTCCCATTGGCTAGAGAGGTTCAGACTCTGGCTAATGACTTTATGAGGTTGGAAGTAAATGAGAAGGGAGGATTTTTGGCCTGTGTGGAGGCAAGATCTTCCTTTCTTGACAAGATTAAGGGAAAGCAGTTTACTGATGAGAAACTGATCCGGATCCGAGATAAGGTGTTGCGAGGAGAGGCTAAAGAAGCAAAACTCGATGAGGAAGGTGTTTTGAGAATTAAGGGAAGGGTATGTGTACCCCGCGTCGATGATTTGATTCACACTATTCTTACAGAGGCTCATAGTTCAGGATATTCTATACATCCTGGTGCAACCAAGATGTATCGTGACCTAAAGCAACATTTTTGGTGGAGTAGAATGAAGCGCGACATTGTTGATTTTGTTGCCAAATGCCCGAATTGTCAGCAAGTAAAGTATGAACACCAGAGGCCTGGAGGAACACTTCAGAGAATGCCCATTCCTGAATGGAAGTGGGAAAGGATTGCAATGGATTTCGTGGTTGGTCTTCCCAAGACATTGGGTAAGTTTGATTCTATTTGGGTAATTGTTGACAGATTAACTAAGTCTGCTCACTTCATTCCGGTTAAGGTGACTTACAATGCAGAGAAGTTAGCCAAACTCTACATCTCAGAAATTGTTCGATTGCATGGAGTTCCACTTTCCATCATATCAGATAGAGGTACGCAGTTTACTTCTAAGTTTTGGAGAACATTGCATGCTGAATTAGGTACTAGGTTGGACCTTAGTACTGCATTTCACCCTCAGACCGATGGACAGTCTGAGCGAACGATTCAAGTGTTGGAGGATATGCTTCGTGCATGTGTGATAGAATTTGGTGGCCATTAGGATAGCTTCTTACCCTTAGCGGAGTTTTCATACAATAATAGCTATCACTCAAGTATTGACATGGCCCCATTTGAAGCATTGTATGGGAGGAGATGTAGGTCTCCCATTGGGTGGTTTGATGCATTTGAGGTTAGACCTTGGGGTACTGATCTTTTGAGGGATTCATTAGAGAAGGTGAAATCTATTCAAGAAAAGCTTTTAGCGGCTCAAAGTAGGCAAAAGGAATATGCAGATCGAAAGGTTAGAGACTTGGAGTTCATGGAGGGTGAGCAAGTCTTGCTGAAGGTTTCGCCCATGAAAGGGGTGATGCGGTTTGGTAAAAGGGGTAAACTAAGCCCAAGGTATATTGGTCCCTTTGAAGTACTTAAGCGAGTAGGAGAGGTGGCTTATGAGTTAGCCTTGCCTCCAGGGCTGTCCGGAGTGCATCCGGTATTTCATGTGTCTATGTTAAAAAGATACCATGGGGATGGAAACTACATCATTCGTTGGGATTCGGTTCTACTTGATGAAAATTTGTCTTATGAGGAGGAGCCTATTGCCATTCTAGATAGAGAAATTCGCAAGTTGAGATCAAGGGAGATTGCATCCATCAAAGTTCAATGGAAGAATCGACCAGTTGAAGAGGCCACTTGGGAGAAGGAGGCTGATATGCAAGAAAGATACCCACACCTGTTTACAGATTCAGGTACTCCCTTTTCGCCCTTGTTTTCTTCTCGTGATCGTTCGGGGACGAACGATGGGTAAATTGGTATCTATTGTAACGACCTGTTTAGTCGTTTTGAGCAGTAGAGTTTATTCTGGTAATAACTTTCTGGATCGACGGATTCCACGACGGACCGTCATGGGCACGACGGACCGTCGAGGGGGTCTCGTTCCACAACACTTAGATTCTGAAAATTTGGGTACTGAGATCGACTCTCTGAACTTCACGACAGAATGGCAGGATGGACCGTCGTTGGCTCGACGGACCGTCACAAACCTTCCCACAGAATTGACTCTCTGAACTTTGTGACGGACATGCAGTACGGACCGTCACAGTCGTGACAGACCGTCACAGACTGCGTAACCCTGACTGGGTCGGAATTCTGCTTAAGTTT
>NC_028637.1:55219499-55234637 GCF_001406875.1 Solanum pennellii
ATATATTGCTTTCTATTTTGAGTTGGCCGATGATACCTACTCAGTACTCGTGTTTTGTACTGACCCCTACTTGTATTTGTGTTTCTTTGTTAATTGTGGAGTGCAGCAAACGTGCCATCGTCTTCAACTCAACCGCAACTCTAGCCAGTCTTCATCACGTCGGATCTCAGGGTGAGCTAATGCTTCTAGCTTGGACTGGATCTTCTTCTTCATGTCTTGATGCCTTGAAGTTCCGGCATGGACTAGCTGTTTATTTTCCTAGATATTCTTAGATTTAGTAATTTGAGGATAGGTGTTCTTGTGGTGATGACTTCCAGTTTTTGGGAACAATAAGTATTGAGTTTTTAGAAGTTATTTAATCGATTTTCATTAATGAGTTTTAAGTCTTCCGCATTATTTTCTTTTTATTATGGTTGAGATATTGTTAAGAATTGGGATTAGATTGGTTGGTTCGCTCACATAGTAGGATAAGTGTGGGTTCCACTCGCGGCCCGTTTTGGGTCGTGACATCCTGACATTTAACTTGTAATAAAAAATTTGATTGGATAGAAAGAAATCTAACTATAACTTTTTATGCATATCTTTCTATTTTTCCTATTTTATCTTTTCACCTAAGATTGAGTTGTTTCAAATTTATCTTACATGCGTCGTGTCACATATAAAAACTAATTTACTGTGGTCAAATGGCATAATACTACATGAATTTTGGGTTTTAACAATATTTTACATCCTTCGTTTGATTATAACCAAAAAATATTCACATATTCATCAAATTTAATTCTATTTTCTTATTCAAAATTTAATTTTTATAAAAAAAAATTGAATCATTACTAAATTAATGATTAATATAAAGTATTTTATTATAATTTTCTCTTAGTTTTTGGAAAGTAATTTGAAAAACAAGTAGTTAATATTGAGGGAAAAAGCATAAGTACCCCATAATATATGTCTGAAATTTCAGAGACACACTTATATTATATTAAGGTCCTGTTATTCTCCTGAACTTATTTTATAAATAATTTTTTACCCCTTTTCGGCCTACGTGACACTATCAACCAAGTAGTTTGAAAAAAATGTTAGCACGCGTGGGGCCCAAAAGATAGTGTCACGTAGGTGAAAAGGGGTAGAAAATTATTTATAAAATAAGTTAGGGGTGATATGACCTTAGTATAATATGAGTGTGTCTCTGAGATTTCGGGCATACGTTGGGGGGTACTTGTATATTTTGCTTAATATTGAGGATAAAATATATTTTTAAAAAATTGATTCGTTAAAAGTGAAAAGTAAAAGTAAAAGATATTACTATATAGTAGACAAATAAAAGTGAACGCAGGAAACAGTTGACAACTTTTACTATTTTTTCATGGTAAAATTTGCCCAAAAATTCAGAGGATTTCTTTTTACTGTAGCAATTGCGTGCTCTTTTTGTTGTCATGAACAAGACAAAAAAAATGCAATCGTTCATTTCTTGTCACTTCAAAATCATGCATTTGGATATAAAAATTACGATTCACACTTTAGCAAAATAAATTTTACTTTATTTTGAAATTTAGCGTTTAACTGTGAAAATTTCAAATTTAATTAGAAGATCTGTTTCAATTTTCAATAACTCATAACTTATTTCTAGCTCACCTTAAACTAGCAATGCATTTACATATGAATATGTGGTATAAAAAGAACATAACTGAAATCATACTTTTCATTATTGTCTTTTGAAAAATTATAAATATAACTTTGTAAGAAGTGCGATTTATCTTCTAGAAAATATAAAACTTGATTAAAGGAAACAATAAATATGACAAAAAATTCAAACATCCATCTTAAATTTTGAACAATGATTAAAAAAACACCACTGTCATGATTCAAGGTTACTCTTAGATGTGACACGGCGAACACGACTCCAAAAAGTCTTATAGCATACATGACATAAGAACATCGGAAAAAATGCAGAAAATTTAAATTTTTTTCTTTACAATCGAAGAATTTTTATAAAATGAGAGAATCTATGACACCATGTCTCAAACCATCTATGATACTTGGATTAAAACTCATGAATACAATCTTAAGACATAGCCCCTACATAAGTATGAAATATAAAAGAAAGACATAAAGGACATATAGTCAAGCCCTGAAATACTATGAGGACTCACTAATCTTCTTCTTGATCTACTATGATCCTATCCACGAGGGTAGAATTTGATATCTCCAAACCCTAAACTCATAGAAAGTGTAAAAATATGGGTTAGCACAAAATGTACGAAGTATGGAAGCAATGCATAAATATCCTTAAAAATGCATAAAAGGGACATTTTAGTTAAAACCATGCTATATGTTACTTTTGAGCATCATCTTTGAAATAGTTGGAGAATGTAGCTCATAAGACAAATCATGTACAATCCATCATAGCATATAGGATATCATCATAATCACAAGCATAGTCTCCAACATAAACATAATGCATACGCCAATCTTCACAAGACATAATTCACATACATAATTACATACCAAGATCATCTCATCATTATAGAACTGTCATATAAGCAAACCTAAGCTATACTTGTGCAATGCATAGATAGGATCCCATAATCCTATCTACAATAAGTATCACTTCTAGGCCACCATGATTATGCATAATATACCTTGACCTTATCCATAGCCAATACTTACAAACAAGGAGACATTCATGTTCATAAGTTGTAATAGGTAAAGTCACTCATAACAATCATCCATATCATGCATACATAACTTCATATATTTTCATATCATAAGGAAACCACACCATAACCCCTTTATAAGTATACTTGTGCAATGTATAAGTAAAGTCTCATACCCCCATTCACACTAAGTAAAACTCATTAAGAAATCATAAGTATAGTTCATGTTCATGTTCATAATTCATAATAAGCATGCATTAACTCATAATCATCATGGCATAAGGGAAGACCTACCATGCCCACTCTAAAAGCCTACTTGTGCAATGCATGAATGAATTCTCATAACCCCATTTACACTAAGTAGAACCTCTTAAGGAGCCATCGTAAATAACTCATGTTCTTGTTCATAGTTCATATTCTTGTTCTTGATCATGTAATGGTTCATGTAGGGAAATATCCTTAACTGACATAGACCATATGAGCTATGAAATCGGAGTCATGCCCACACTGAAAAGAGGTCTCCTACTTGCCTAAGGTAGAACTAACATTTTTAACTTTCAGGCGGATCCACTAGCGAATGACTTATGTGGGAACATAGTTATGAGATAAGGAGATAAGGAGATTGCTGCTAGAAATCCGTACTAAATGATGTAAAAGGTTTCCATCTCATGCGATGAATGGATTAAAAAGAACCCCATTGGGAGGCCAGACTGACTGGCGTAAAAGCGTTCATATTATTTTCATACTCACTCGGTGTTAAGCATAATTTCTTTTTAAGTTCATGTTAAGTCTTTACTTATATTCATGTTTATGTAAGGGTAACTTAACACTAAATTCAATACAACATAATGATATAGATCATAGATTCATTAGGTGAGAATAACATTTCAACCTTAGAATCATTAATATATGGGTAAACCTTTCACATCATGTTCATACTGTTAATGAGAATATCCTTTCAAACAACACAACAACATTATCACAGTCCTAGAATATTCATGCATAGTCATGTGTAAGGATAAAGGAAAAATGATCTTTCAATAACTACCACAATTACGCAATAGTCATAAGATCTTCACTTTCTAAGTGAATCATGAGTTCACTTATACAATCAACATCTTATTCATATCTTAGTCATGTTCATGAATGTGTGTGTGTCAAATTGTCCTTCCAATGACAGAATTACAACATTATCATCATAGACACTTTACTCTCCAAGTATTCATAAACATGTACATAATATCATAATCATACATACTTTTCATATCATGCATTCAAGGATCATAGATTATGTTAAGTCAACACATCTAGCATTCAATGTATTAGACATGGATAGAATCATGACTCAAGTAAAACATTCATTTTATGCATAAGCTCATGTGATCATATTATAGGCCATGTGGGTGAAGTCTTTTCACAATAAGGCCACACACAACTCACCATGTACAAGAACTTCCTTATTAAAGTTTTAACCTTCTTAGTTTATTCATTTTAGCTTTTACCCTTAAAGCCCTAGAAGTCATCTTCATGTTACAAGTCTTAGTCTCAAGCAGTGCTCACATGTTCATCATGTATACCTAGTTCTCAAGGTAACCTGACCACATGCACTATTCTTGATCAATTATTCATATGTAAGACATATAAACTCAATCTCACTACTACACAACCATGATCCCTCAAATAAGCCCTAATTAAATCAATTCATGTCATGAAGATTTTACCCTTAAGCAATCCATGTCTATGTCATCTAATCTAAATCTATTCATAAAGAAGTTCATCATTCTGGGAAGGTCACATCTAAACCCTCAATTCGCCTCTTTCATGACATAACACTAGACTATATCGATTTCTCTAAAGACCATTAGGTTAATCAAGGATACATATTTAATTCTGGAATCATGTAATTACACCAAGAACAACCATCAATCATATAATTGGGTCAATATTCAACGATTCCCACATCATGAAGTCAATTTAGTAAAGTGGGGGATTCATTGGTCCAAGAGGAGTTTTCCTCATAAAAAAACAATACTCCATCAATCCAGTATTAATTCATCATATCAACAATAATAAACCATAATTAAACAATTGAAAACGTTTTGGAAGAAGACCCATGACATAGATAGAAATCCTAGATTTTGGGGGATTTTGGAAACTTGAAATCATTTTTTGAAAGGGCTCTTTGAATGAAACTGAATCAAGGATTAAGACTACATTAGTTGTATTATCTAATCAAATTCTCATTGAAAAACTCCCTTCTTCAAGCTCTAACTTGATCTATTTCCTTGTTCTTCTATCGAGTTTCTAGAGAGAAGATTTTTGGAGAGGAGGGTGTTTCGGGATTTTGATTGAGGTCTTGAGATATAATGAATTCATTAGGGGTTTACTGACATAAAATACTTTATATATGTGAAATAAATTCATATTAAACAACCTCTAATGAAAACTAATTAAAAGGGAATTTACTTACCTACCCCTCACCAAGTGTAGGCCTCACTCACGCCCTCCACTCACAGACAGTGAGTGGACCTACGGGCCATGCTGCTGGTCCGTATGTCATGGATGAGGCTTGTGTTTTGAGTGATTGACTCACGATCAAGAGCTACGGAGCGTGGATGGACCTACACCTCGTAGGTGTCATCCGTAGCTCACACTTTGGGTAGTCTTGGGGCAGATTTGGGGGACTGTTTTGGGATCCTCTTCAAGGACCCCTTTAGTTGGTCCTTGGATAGTCGTATCTTGACGTTTAACCCCTAAAACCCTCAAACTAAACTCAGGAAGTCATTTTACACTTCTCAAACCCACATCCAACTTAACAACACACCCTTAAGGCTCTAGTTCCACAACTAGTTTTCGGGTTGTTACACCATAAAATTTAGTTAATATGAAATAAAGGAAAATATTTCAGTTAATATAAAATATAGAAAGTGTAATTAATCAAATATAAAAATTTATGTTATTGGGCCTATGGAAACACAAACTAGTATATTATTGCTATATAGTTGGAGAGTCTACACCCAGACATGTCTTCCTCAACATGCTTGCTTGTATGACAAGAATATTTTTGGAATTTTCAACTTTTTCCTTTCTTAAGACTTTGTAATCTCTTGCTTTAAAGGTGTACCTTTTTTTTGTTAGACCAAAAAACCAATTAACATTACATAAGAACTCATATGTCCTATAAAAAAATACTGTATTGTTGAATTGTGTGGGCCCAACTCATGAACTCACTTTTCTATGACGGCTCCCTCATTCCATTTTGAGCAACTTTCAAATATATCAAACATAAAATTATATTTGTATTCTATAACTATAGTTTGTATAATTGCGCCCCATAACAAACTTTATGTTTGCTACGGAGCATCAGATTTTATAACTCGCTGGTTTCTCTTCAAATTTGTATAATTTTGGTGGCAGACCATTTGTATAAATCTTTGTCAGCCTATCGTTTTTATGAATTGCTAACACCCTCTCAGTTCAACTTTATGTGTTTGTATATCTGCATAAAATTTGAATTTGTATACAATTGAATGAAAATAAAATGTTTGTATATCAAATCTCACTCTCTCTCTTTAAACAAACATAAATCATACATTGTATTTTGTGTAATCTTTGTTTGTATAAAGCGAGAAAGAGAGAAAGACAAAAGAGAACTGGGCAGGGAAATATTTGTATTGTATAATTATTAGTGTATAGGACGAAGATATATGTATTTGCACGTATAATAAAATTTTCTCTCACTTTATAAAAACAGAAACACAATTTATAAATTTGTGTTTCTATAAAGAGAGAGAGGCGCGGGAGAGACTGGCGAGCGAGAGAGGGAGAGTGCCGAGCGAGAGTTATTAGACACGTTTGCTGACCCTATGTTAAACTTCAATTGCGATGCTTCAATGAAAGTTCCTTGAAGGACATAATTTATGACATGTCTGAAGCATGATAGATAAAATAAATCGAAATATAAAACTTATTGAGGAAGAAGAGGAAAAAATGATCAAGATGATCATAATAATGAGGCAAGTGCTTTAGAAGGAGTACCATGACATAATAGTTTATAAAACCTTGGAAAAGGTTTAGGTACTTGAAAATGATGAAAAATAAAGAGAGTTTGACAAGTTATGTCATATTAGAATCAGTATTAGATAAACATCAATGATATCTTTGATATAATTTAGCTCTCAAAATTATAAATGATGACGAGGATCGTAAATTCAACTTTGTCAAACAGTATCGATAGATAAATGATTGGCCAAAGAAAATACACAATTTAAGTATATTTTATTTCACTTGAAAAAATAATGTTTTGAATATAATGTCAGTGGGGTACAAATATATTATTGTGCAACAAGTAAAATTCTAATATATAAAGTATGGCTTGTGTCATAGGGGTATAAAGATTTTTCACAAAAGTCATGACATTATTATATGGAGATGTGTTTTCCTGTGGTGGATGCAATGAGATTTCTCCAATCTGGCAATATATGAAAAACTCGAACACACATAATAAATGATTTTCATGTCTAGCTAGACAAGTAAATATTATATGAAAATTCTTGAAGAGTAAATATTTCAAAATGATCCTATTGAGTACCCCAATAATTATGATATCTTTTAACATAAAGATTCATAACAATCTCTTTAAAATGATTAGAAAGTATTATGTCTGAGTTTAATTTGTGCATTTATGTATCATGATATTACTACTTATGGTCTAGTAATTTTTTTAATGTGAATGCAAAATATAACATTACTCATATCAATAGAGATATCAAAGTGAATCAAATATTTATTTATAAATGTGTTTATTCTAATCAATCTTTTCTAGGTTTAATGGTTATGAAACTATAGGGAATCATTTGATTTATAGGAAGTTTGATTTCAAGAGATATATATGTTTTCATGCGGAAATACTTCCATATCATATTATTCAACAAGACAATCAATTTTATTACATAAAAAGGTTCTGTCACTTGACTATTGCTATGAACAAATCAAATGAGCAATTTGTCTACACCGATGAGGTCACAAATTAAGTGATTGTCAATGATGCATTTGGCTAAACCCAACATATCCAAGAGACAAGAAAATGATATATCAGAATAAACTCAAAGATGCAACATCTTCATGAATGTGATTTGGTACAAAGACACAATCAATATTCNAAAATTTATGTTATTGGGCCTATGGAAACACAAACTAGTATATTATTGCTATATAGTTGGAGAGTCTACACCCAGACATGTCTTCCTCAACATGCTTGCTTGTATGACAAGAATATTTTTGGAATTTTCAACTTTTTCCTTTCTTAAGACTTTGTAATCTCTTGCTTTAAAGGTGTACCTTTTTTTTGTTAGACCAAAAAACCAATTAACATTACATAAGAACTCATATGTCCTATAAAAAAATACTGTATTGTTGAATTGTGTGGGCCCAACTCATGAACTCACTTTTCTATGACGGCTCCCTCATTCCATTTTGAGCAACTTTCAAATATATCAAACATAAAATTATATTTGTATTCTATAACTATAGTTTGTATAATTGCGCCCCATAACAAACTTTATGTTTGCTACGGAGCATCAGATTTTATAACTCGCTGGTTTCTCTTCAAATTTGTATAATTTTGGTGGCAGACCATTTGTATAAATCTTTGTCAGCCTATCGTTTTTATGAATTGCTAACACCCTCTCAGTTCAACTTTATGTGTTTGTATATCTGCATAAAATTTGAATTTGTATACAATTGAATGAAAATAAAATGTTTGTATATCAAATCTCACTCTCTCTCTTTAAACAAACATAAATCATACATTGTATTTTGTGTAATCTTTGTTTGTATAAAGCGAGAAAGAGAGAAAGACAAAAGAGAACTGGGCAGGGAAATATTTGTATTGTATAATTATTAGTGTATAGGACGAAGATATATGTATTTGCACGTATAATAAAATTTTCTCTCACTTTATAAAAACAGAAACACAATTTATAAATTTGTGTTTCTATAAAGAGAGAGAGGCGCGGGAGAGACTGGCGAGCGAGAGAGGGAGAGTGCCGAGCGAGAGTTATTAGACACGTTTGCTGACCCTATGTTAAACTTCAATTGCGATGCTTCAATGAAAGTTCCTTGAAGGACATAATTTATGACATGTCTGAAGCATGATAGATAAAATAAATCGAAATATAAAACTTATTGAGGAAGAAGAGGAAAAAATGATCAAGATGATCATAATAATGAGGCAAGTGCTTTAGAAGGAGTACCATGACATAATAGTTTATAAAACCTTGGAAAAGGTTTAGGTACTTGAAAATGATGAAAAATAAAGAGAGTTTGACAAGTTATGTCATATTAGAATCAGTATTAGATAAACATCAATGATATCTTTGATATAATTTAGCTCTCAAAATTATAAATGATGACGAGGATCGTAAATTCAACTTTGTCAAACAGTATCGATAGATAAATGATTGGCCAAAGAAAATACACAATTTAAGTATATTTTATTTCACTTGAAAAAATAATGTTTTGAATATAATGTCAGTGGGGTACAAATATATTATTGTGCAACAAGTAAAATTCTAATATATAAAGTATGGCTTGTGTCATAGGGGTATAAAGATTTTTCACAAAAGTCATGACATTATTATATGGAGATGTGTTTTCCTGTGGTGGATGCAATGAGATTTCTCCAATCTGGCAATATATGAAAAACTCGAACACACATAATAAATGATTTTCATGTCTAGCTAGACAAGTAAATATTATATGAAAATTCTTGAAGAGTAAATATTTCAAAATGATCCTATTGAGTACCCCAATAATTATGATATCTTTTAACATAAAGATTCATAACAATCTCTTTAAAATGATTAGAAAGTATTATGTCTGAGTTTAATTTGTGCATTTATGTATCATGATATTACTACTTATGGTCTAGTAATTTTTTTAATGTGAATGCAAAATATAACATTACTCATATCAATAGAGATATCAAAGTGAATCAAATATTTATTTATAAATGTGTTTATTCTAATCAATCTTTTCTAGGTTTAATGGTTATGAAACTATAGGGAATCATTTGATTTATAGGAAGTTTGATTTCAAGAGATATATATGTTTTCATGCGGAAATACTTCCATATCATATTATTCAACAAGACAATCAATTTTATTACATAAAAAGGTTCTGTCACTTGACTATTGCTATGAACAAATCAAATGAGCAATTTGTCTACACCGATGAGGTCACAAATTAAGTGATTGTCAATGATGCATTTGGCTAAACCCAACATATCCAAGAGACAAGAAAATGATATATCAGAATAAACTCAAAGATGCAACATCTTCATGAATGTGATTTGGTACAAAGACACAATCAATATTCATATTTGAAAAGCTAATATAAGATTGAGAGGTGTCCTTTACAAGAGTTAAGTAATATTTTAATCGGGGGGTGGGGGGGTGGGTGGGTAAAATATGTGTTAGCATTCTTTTTTCCTTATGTGGGGTCTTGTTCCACTAAATTTTACTGTGTAGGGTTTAATTGAGGTAGCTTTCAATGTGTATTACTAGATAGACATAATACATAAACATGATCCTTTACTTCACTTCAACGGATAACTATACCCTCTAACTTGGAGTGTGCACAAGTAGGTACTTAAACTTACATGAAATTTAATAAGTAGGCACATTTATTCTACATGACATAATACACGTAGGACGCCATGTAGGATACAAAATTTCCATGTAAGGTGTCATGTAAGATGAATGTGTCTATTTTCTCAATTTATACAAGTTTAAGTCCTACTTGTGCACACTCCAAGTTAATGTCCATAGTTTCTAATTGAAGCCAAGTTAAATGTCATGTTAATGTATTATGTCTACTAGATATGTACTCTTTTTCCTTCAATAGGACTTTTTTTCAAGAATTTTTCCTAGTACGATTTTAACGAGTCACATTATCTATGGATTAACTCTAGTGAGTAGTATATACACCATATTGTGGATGTTCATTACACAATTTTCTGAACAATTCCAAATAGCTCAAACAAGTAGTTTGTATAATTTCGGTGGCAGATCATTTGTATAAATCTTTGTCAGCTTATCGTTTTTATAAATTGCTAACATCCTCTCAGTTCAACTTTATGTGTTTGTATATCTGCATAAAATTTGAATTTGTATACAATTGAATGGAAATAAAATGTTTGTATATTAAATCTCACTTGTATTTTGTGTAATCTGTGTTTGTATAAAGCGAGAAAGAAAGAAAGACAAAAGAGAACTGGGCAGGGAAATATTTGTATTGTATAATTATTAGTGTATAGGACAAAGATATATGTAGTTGCATGTGTAATAAAATTTTCTCCCACTTTATACAAACAGAAACACAATTTATAAATTTGTGTTTCTATAAAGAGAGAGAGGAGAGGGAGAGAGTGGCCAGCGAGAGCGGGAGAGTGGCGAGCGAGAATTTTAGGGACAGAGGTGAATGACAAACGGGGTACAATTAAATCAAACTGTGATTATAGAATTTAATTTGAATTAATAGTTTGCTATTACATAAAAATTTCCCTTTTCTTTTTTTCCTTTAAACATTTGTATACTTAGTAGTAGAGTTGTAATAATAATAATATTATTCATTACTATTTAGTATTTTTTGTATTAAATTTATTTCTCTTATTATTTTTGTTGGTAATAAATTTTAAAATTATATAAATAATACTATAAATAACAATGATTAAAAATATAAACATTTAAAAGTTATATTAAAAACACTCGATTGACTCTTGACATTCTATTGGTACCACATAAAATGGGTTAGACGATAGAGATTAACTTATATCCATTAACTTTGGACAAGAAAATTGCACTATCATTTCACATTTAGAAATATTTATTTTTCCTCTTAGTTTAATTAATATATTTTCACATTTAATGATTAATGATTTTTTTAATTAAAACACGTTGAGGTTTTTCATCTTTCTCCCTCTCTCTTTCCTACCTTTCTTATCACTATCTTTGGATCTTCTTCTATCAATATCAAAATATGATGCAAAATTGCATTACGACATTTGATTTTCGGAATTTGTCCAATTTATCGAAAAGTTCTAAAAAAAGCATTCTCTAAAACTCATTGTTACCACAAAACATAAAATTTTTCATACATTGGAGCAACAAAAATATCTTTGAATTAACAATAAAGTAATTTTTATTACAATCAACTTTAAGTATTTAATAATTTAGATTCTGAAAAGCAAAAAAATAATGAGGAAAAAATTATGATTACTGTTTATCTCAAATTGCTACAATTCTGTATGCCAATTGCTTTAATGGTTTTAACAGAGAATGAGAGTGAAAATAATAAGGACAAAGAAAGCATGAAAGATCCTTCTTACTTTTGGTAAGTCAAGTAAGAATTCTTAACAAACCCATATAGTTAATTTAGAGTCCAAGTTACCATATAATGTCTTTTTATTATTTTTTAAAAAATATTAGTAATATGTGATTATTTTAAAATTTAGTATGTATTTCTAACTATGAAATGAAAGTGTAATTTTCTTTTCCACCGTCAGTGTATATAAGTTAATCTAGATAATAAATACATATTATTTAAAATTGACCTGAATATTTAAAATTTATATTAAAAAATTGATTAATTCTTGACATTCTATTACACATAAAATGGGTTAGATGATAAACATATATTATTTGAAATTGACATAAAAATACTATAAATCACAATAATTAACAAGTTTAAAAAAATTGAAGTACATATAACGAAATCACTTGACTTCAAAAAATCTATCAATTCCACCTAATTTGGGACATGGGAAGAACATGTATTATTTGAAAAATATGTTATAAAGGTACTATAATTTATAATAATTAACAATTTAATATATTTAAAATATATAAAAATGACTAATTTTTGAAATCTTATATATGCCACCTAAACTTAAACGACGAGAGTAATATATATTATTTTTTAAATTATGTAAAAAGTATAAATTACCATAATCAACATCTTAAAATATTTTTAAAATCATATAAAATTTAGATAACTTCTCAAGTTCCATGATATCACATAAATTGAAGTAAAAAATACATGTATATATATATATATATAGAGAGAGAGAGGAAATAATGGTTTTAGGCCTTCTGTAATTAATTATAAGAATTTTGATCCTTGTTTTATTAAACTACGCATATTTAACTTTCATTTATTTAATGAAATAAAATGTGTAATCTTAGTCCTTATAACTAACTTGATGTCAACACCAGCGTTAACTTTTGGCTCTTCTTTTTATTATTCTTAAACAATCTCCACATTCTTTAATTTTTTAAAATTTCCGAAGTTAAATCTTTTAGGCTTATGGAGTCCAATTAAGTTATAGATAGTTGTTTTACTCTACTACTTTGTTCATTCTAGATTCATAAGCTACTGACTTATACTTTCCATTATGTATTTGTTCATATGACTTCTTTCCTTTTTTTTAATCTTTGTCACTTTTTATATTGTATTTACTTTCCAAGCTTAGTCGATTTATAATGCCTACTAGCACCTGTTGTTTTGATATTCATGCTACACTCTGCATATTTTTTCTTGATGCATATTATAGCACCAATAGAAATTAGTTATTCGAGCTTGGCATGAACATGTTTAGAGAGTGAGGGTGAATTGGTGACATCCTATTTCAACTTATCTTCATATGTGTGTAGTTTTAACTAGTCTTATGTATTCGAGACAAGTATGTACTTTTGAGACTTGTACTCCTATAGTAGCTTTAAATTGTACTTATGTCCACTAGGTCGTGGGATTGGATTATGTACTCCTTTTATATATATTGATGTTATTTCTCATTTGTGCTGAATTTTCCTTTGAATATGTGCCACGACCCATGGTACCCCCAGTGGCGTAGCCACATACTATCAAGGGTTTCCAATGGGACACCCTTCGTCGGAAAGAAATTAGCATATATACAAGTAAAATGATATACGAAATGATTACATAACCTATTATCCCATCCTTAACGAGCTAGAAGTTAAATAAGTGCTCTTAGCCTTTTTCTTGGCAGTAGGATTTGGGAAGCTCTTCCCTTCTGCTCGACTTGTCTATTGAATCAGCTCTTTTCCAGGAGTAGGCAAAAAGAAAAGATTGTGTTAAACATATCGCTTTTTTAGAATGATTTGATCCATCAATGACAGCTATATGAGATAGCCTCGGTTCGTACCTTCGGAACAACCAGAATAGGAACAGTGGACCTAAGCAAAGGAAAAGATCGACCATAAAGAAGAAGGGGATTACCAAAGAAATCGAAGAATTTCTTGAGAAACCTACAAGATCCGTTCATTCTTTTTTCTCTGATAGATGGTCAGAACTTCTTCTGGGTTCGAACCCTACTGAGAGGTCCACTAGAGATCAGAAATTGTTGAAGAAACAACAAGATCTTTCTTTTGTCCCTTCCAGGCGATCGAAAAAGAAAGAAATGGTTAATATATTCAAGATAGTTACATATTTACAAAATACCGTCTCAATTCATCCTATTTCATCAGATCCGGGATGTGATATGGTTCCGAAGGATGAACCACATATGGGCAGTTCCAATAAGATTTCATTCTTGAACAAAAATCTATTTTTTGATTTATATCATCTATTCTCACACTTTCCAATCTACGTTCAAGCACACCAATTCCAGCGGAATTTGAATTCTAAAGGGGTCGCATGCGGAACAGAAAAGGCTGGCTGATTCGATCAAGTAGGGCTAACTCAATGAAATTCATAACCCTGTCAATCTTCTCCTTATTTCCTTGGTCGGGCAGCTATGTTCTCACTTCCAGGAAGAGCCACATCAGGGAGGATGGCTGCTGAAGGCAGAATTCAATAAAAGCATGATAGCGGAATGGGTTAGAGCTATGTTCAACTGGGTAAAACCCGCGCAAACAAAAACTCTTTTTGATTAGGGATGATAATCGCAATGGTGAGGGTCTGTTACCTACCATAAGTCGGGACTCACAGAAGACTGTAAATGACTTTTCGAGGAAAGATAAAAGAAATTGTGAACCTAAGCCAAGAGCGCACTTCAAATTCATAACATCTTCAACCCTCTGAATCAAAGATTTACTCACTGCCAACAAAAACATACCATATTTATTAGTTTAAATCGATTCACTAAGCTAGTTAAAAGCCTTCTTACGCAATTTCTCAGAGAAACCCCCCAGGTTCCAGACCTAAGAGTCAACTCATTGTAACGACCTGTTTAGTCGTTTTGAGCAGCAGATTTATTTCTGGAAAAACTGGCTAAGATTACGGACATCACGACGGACCGTCATAGGCACGACGGCCCGTCACAGATGTCTCGTTTCAGCATACTTAGAATTCTGAAATTGGGTACTGAAAATCGACTCTCTGTAATCGGTGACGGACCTGCAGGACGTGCCGTCACATCCACGACGAGCCGTCGTAAGCTCCCGTTGCAAAACACTTCAACTCT
>NC_028637.1:55242982-55282601 GCF_001406875.1 Solanum pennellii
TTGAGATAGATGTTCTTGTGATGATGACTTCCAGATTTTGGGGAATTAATAGATGTTGATTTGTTTTATTTAATGAGTTTAAGTCTTCCGCATTATTTTCTGTTGATATATGTTAAAATGATAAGGGTTAGATTGGTTGGTTCGCTCACATAGGAGGGAAATTGTGGGTGCCAGTCGCGGCCCCGGTTTTGGGTCGTGACACTCATTCTCAATGCTAGCTAGCTCTTACTTGTGTTTAGTGAGGAGGCTACCTAACATACAGGTGACTGCCCTGGATTTCTTCCTTGGGTAGTCCATACGTGAGTAATAGAACACAGGGAAAGAAAGTCGTATAAGGACGAGGCGGACTTTGCCATCTCTTTTTGTTCGCTTCCAGAGGTGTTTAAATGGTCATTATCCGGGTGAAGGGATGGGTTGGGGTAGGTAAGGGATTGTGGAACTTCGGTTTTATTTAGCAAGGAACCCTTTCACTCGGCGTCGAATGATCAAAGCTAAAAGATTTAGGCATCTTTTAAGCATCATCAGCTTCCAAATTCCTGGAGTTGGACACCTTTAACATAACAAGTTGCTATTTTTGGACACACTTTAAGAAATTTCTGGCTCCGCCACTACCCCTTAGATGTAACAAGGCGTATAAGACCCCGAGAGACCTCATACAAGCCACTTAGCATATATTAACATAAAGTAATACAAATAAGTGAATTTATAATTTTTAATACAATCGAAGTATTTATCAAATTAGTGGAAGTAGCGTAGAATTGTCTAAATCCAACTAACCAACATGAATAAATCTTGGGACACAGACCATACGATAGTACAAAACATAAAAGAAAGATATTTATGTAAAGTGGTGGTCAAATCCTTGAAGCTATGAGGACTAATCTTCATTCCTACATCTATGAACCTATCCACGAGTGTAAGAATCAATGTCGCCGGACCCTACATTTTGATAAGAAATGTAGGCAAGAGTATGTGTTAGTACAAACATGTACTAAATTTGATAGCTAGCATAAACAACATAACATAAGGGTTAGTTAATGTAACCACAAGCATAATCAATGCATATAAATAATCATAGTAAAAGAGGAATATTTCCCAAATACCCACAACATATCCTTAGTCAAGACTTGGATCATCCGCCTGTAGTCATGTTTAACTATGGAAGGCATATCAAGCAACACTCCAAGCTAATTAATTCATAACATAATCACATTATTCATATTTACTTTTAAAGACATGGGGATTCACCTCTTTTTCCAACTTATAAAGGCTAATGGGTATTCGCCTCTTGACTTAATTTAAGATCGTAGGTACTCGCCTCCACAATCACATCATATGACACAGGTACTTGACTCCACATCATTTCATAAGGATCATGGGTACTCGTCTCCATGTCTATTCATCAGGAACGCGGGGAATCACCTCTTGTTCAACTCTAAGGACTATGGGAAATCGCCACATATCCTTCAATATGGATGTCAAAGGTAGTTGCCTTTAGCCTCATGATTTACATAGTCTTTTACTCTAGATTCATTTTGGGTGATCAATCCTTTCAACCTAGAATCATTCATGTGAGTAAGCCTTTCACATTCATACAATCATGCTTAGTTGTTCATTGTAGGAAGTATCCCTTCCATACTACATCATCAACAATCAACAATTCATAGTCTAGGCTTCATCTCAAAGAACTACATCGCATGATCATCATCTATGCTTTACTCTAAAGCAATTGAAATCTTAGTCATCATATATTCTTCAATCTCAAGCAATTCTAGTCATAATTCATCAATCCTATAAACAAATATCTAAACCCATAAAGTTTCTCTTTAAGGCATCATACCCAATTTCATCAATTCTAGGTTATTTACGTGGAATAGGCATGGGTACATGTAATTTCATTCTAAAAACATGTCATCCAACCAGAGACTGAGCTAGAGTATGCTCCCACGACACCGATTGATGCTACGGTGTTGAGAGCCCTATTCGGTTATACTATGCCACCACCAACCTCTTCCCATTCTTCTGGAAGCACCCCTGCTCTGGTCATACTTTTGATGATGATTCTGATAGATAGAAGAAGAGAGAGCATCAACAGACTGCGCAGGCTCGATAGGTGTCTATAGTGGATGAGGAGTTGAGACAAAAACGAGCTAGAGAGGTTGGAGCTGGTACTCCGGAGTATGTGAGCACTACTGAGGGTGCTAGTGATGTGAGGGTTGATGATAACACTACTGAGGGGGCTGATATGGTAAATGGGAGCGCTACTGATGGCGTTCCTGGTGTTGATCCAACAGGCTTTAAGAAACCAGACCCACCCGCTACTCAATCCTTTACTCTTTTTTTTGTGCATTTGGGACAATCACACTCTATTTTGTTGGGGGTGGGGTAAATGAATTATGAGTGATAAGATGAAGTCTGAGTAAACCTAACTCATAATCCTCTCTTGGGGTTTTCCTTCCTGTGTTTTTTCCCCCAATATATTGTTTAATTTATGTTGAACCAACATGTTTAGGAATGTATGTGTAGGAGTATGTAGAAAATGAAAGCATGATGGCATAAAAAAAAATAAAAAAATTTGATCCCCGTCCAAAAGTGGGAAAATGTGCTAAATCGATACTTTTAACGAATTAAATATGTTGGATCTCAATGTGACATGATAAGGAACTGATTTGACATCATGACTTAAGCTAAAACTTGAACTGGGTAATCTGATAATTTGATAATGAAACAACGTGCCAAGAGTGTGTGAGAAAAAATGAATGTTAAAATAGTTTATGCCAATCTAGAACTTGCCCTATTGGTCTTGCTAAGATGATCTAGGCTAGAAGTTAGGAAGTGTTCATAGGCCCTTGTTCAAATTAGTCTACTTAAGACTAAAATGATTCAACCAAATGAAATCAATATTCCGTTTGATCCAAATGTTTGAACTTTAATTGACCATTTCTTTTGATTTACCTAACTCACCTTCCCTTAAATAATTGTCATGGCCCCGGTCCTTCCTGATACATGTGCACCTTGACTTAGGCCAGAATACTAAGTTGAGGGTGGCTAATTCAAAAGTTACCTTGATCTTGGCCCTAGTCTGACATCGGATATTGTGCACCTCAACTAATGCAAAATCCATAAGTTGAGGGTGACTACTAAAGAGGAAATCGAAAGATAAAAGGGTATGAAAAGCGTTTTTTTTTAAAAGAGAAAAATAAAAGATAAAAGAGGATGTGACTTTATACAAAAGAAGAAAAAAAGATGATAAATAAAAGTGTTGAAAAAAAATTCAAGAAAAATGAAGTGAAAGAAAAAGACGAAAGTGAGAAATAAGAGCCGCAAAGTCAAAAGTCACATCCATGTTGAAAAGAGTCAAGGGAAAGAAAGTAAGAAAGGATGTCAAAAACAGGTTGAGAAAAGAGGTAATAGCCAATGTTATATCAAAGAGGGTAGAAAGTCACTAAAAAGTTCCCAAATGTACCTCACCTAACCTTGAGCCTACATTACAAGCTAAAGAAAGTCCTATAGTAATCCTAGTAACTAGTTTGGGGAATCTAAGTTGTTAAAATAAGGAGAAACCTATGGTATTGAGCACTAGATGTACTTGAAGTCACTTCTAAACGTGAATGTTGAATGAATCCTAAAACTCTAAATTCATATCTTCTGTGTGGAAATGATTTCGTTTGAAGTGAGGGCACTGATTACATATTCAGAAAGTTGGTACCTTGGTGATTGTGAAAAAGTGTATGTTATGTTGTCTCTTGGTTAATTGTTCCCATATCTTGATCTCACATGTATTAGCTAGTTGAGTCTAAGAGAAAATATTTGCACTGAGAAAATGGAATGTATTGAAATAGCCACATGATTGCTTGAGTTTGTATGTTTGTTTCTACATAAGTGTCGTTTAGAGTTTAGTGCGTCGCTTGAGGACAAACAACGAGTTTAAGTTTAGGGTGATGATATACCATGAGTTTAAGGTATTTGTGATACATTTAACTTAAGAGTTGTGTATGTCTAGGGTCATGTTGTATCAAGAATTAATGTTTTGTGTTATAAATGTAGGAAATCGGCTTGCATGTGGAGGTTTGAGATGATAGCTGAAAATCTACAGAAGGAGCCAGCCATGGAGGTGACCGACGAACCGTAGGTACAGTCACAATTCGTAGATGGAGGCACGTAGATGGAGCATAATGGAAGTCTGACCAAGTGTGGAACTTCGGATGCAAGTGACGGATCGTAATTCTGCCTATGGGCCGTCCTGCACATCCGTCAAATGATTCAGAGAAGTTAGAGTTCCAGTACCTGATGAAATTCCTAAGTATGGAGCCACGGAAGAGGACATATAGACCGTAAGTCAACCTACAGTCCGTTCTACACGTCCATTGATTGTATTTGAGAGTGAAGGTTCCAGCTTTTGAGAGAAAAATCTAAGTATGAACCAAATAAAGGGGACCTACGGACGTAGGTTGACCCATGGTCCGTAGGTCAACATTGTCGATCAAAGCTGCGTCCAGAAAGTTTATTTCTTTATTTTGTTTTTTTTTTGTTTGGGACATGTTTTTCTATATGTAAACCTTGTTCTTTGGGGGTTAGACATTATTGTTTACTTTTAGTTCTTGATATTTTCTTGGGAATTAACTTGAAAACTTAAGCAATTCGATTTCTGGATTTCGCTTTAGAAGATTTTTGCTTTAAAATTTGGTTGAAGATTACGAGTTTCTTATACTCAATTTGTAAGTTCATTCTTTCTCTTTACAAAAATATGAATTGTGTTCTTTCAAGCATGAGTAACTAAATCTACAACTACGGTTGTGGGTATCATGAGCAATTAACAACTTATGAATAATAACTAAGTAATTCTTGAATAGTGTTGATGGATGCATTGGTATTTCTTTCACTTAAAAGTCTTTTCGATGGTGGCCAATGTTAGAATTCGCCTTTTTGCTACTTGTCGGACCAAAGAGGTAGTTAATGAGAAAAGAATCACCAACGAAGATTTAGTGTAGTACTATCTAATAGTCTAATGTCAATAGGTGCGAGGTGAAAACTAAGTCATGCATTGATGTGATGTCTAATCTGAGGTAAAGATAAGGGTTAGTAAATTATACACACGTAGCCGGACCAAGGTGTGGGATGAAATTCCTTATTTAGAGGACCAATCACTTAGAGATACATATGTTACCAACTTTGCATGTGATACACTAGGAAAGGATTACTATTATTAGGATTATCGCGTTAAGAGCATATGAGGAACACATGAACCCTAGTTTATCTCTCTCATTGATAACAACAAAGTTTGAATCCAGCTCACTTGTTACTTAACAACAATCAGTTATTTACTTACACAAAATTCCCCCCCTTTAATTACTTGTCTCGGAAATAAGTGGAGTAAACAAATATAATAGTGAGTTAAGTTTAAGTCTAAACCATATTACTCGTCGGATCGACCCCAACCTACAGGTTGGGTTCTTTATTTGACAACAATTGCTTATACTTCTTTAGGGAGGTGTAATTTGAGCGTATCATTGTTCATGCCCATAAATTCCATATTAACTCCATCAGTTAAGTATCTATATAGGGGTAGTATCTTCAAGTTCTAAGTCTTGAGTATTAAGTTCCTAATCATTTTGGGATTATATTCCAAATCATGGGGCTACTACACATTACCATGAAGGTCCTTGAGTTGAGTAGTTCATGCCCATGATTCTACTTGAACCTTATGAGTCAAGCAGTCTTGAGATGAGAGGTATCATTGAGTCCTTGAGCTAAGTAGTTCATGCCTATAATTTCGTATGAACCCACCGAGTTGAGCATTCTTAGACGAGTAGTATCATTGACTCCTTGAGTTCTTGATTTTGTTGAGTTTCAAGTATTGTTTTTTATGCATGGTTATTGAAAACCTTGGTATGAGTCATTCACGTCTATAATTCGACATGAATTCTATTTTAAGAAGTTTTCCTACAAATTGTTTTAAAACTTCTTTTAAACACTTGAGCAATAAGTTGAGGAAGAGTTGAGATGAGTTTATTTTATTTAAAATGATATATGAGAACTAAGTATTTCCAAATTTAAATGTTTTTACATTTAAGATAAGAGGAAACTGAATTTTTTGAAAGAGTTTTGAGCATTTTGAGTACCATCTCTTTGGGAGAAAGATTTTTGAGTAATAATCTCAAAACACAGAAAGAGTTATGTTTTAGTCATATGAGCTAGTTTGAGAGTAGTATTGAGTACTCATATGAGTTTAATTCAAACAATTCACAACCCCCACAAACCATATAGCCAACGTGGGTAGAAAGGGTCATACTTTCTAGATGATTCCTCAGTACTATTTATCATAAGCTAGTGGATCCATTAATTGAGAGGTTCTATACCCCAACAAGGTATATGACAGTTCTCGCAGCGTGAGCGAGACACTGTATCATCAAATATCTCATAGTGATGGTTTTCAGTTAGAGAAACTTCCACAAATTTATATTGCATTTTTATATACATACTATGTTATTATTGTATTCTTCAATAAATTGAGTTTCTATCTATTATTTTAAAAGCTTTACATATATCACACATTCTATTGTAGCTTTATCTTGAGTTGAGTTGAGTATCTAATCTTTGACTTGAGTATCTTATTGTTGAGTTGATTTGATTTGAGTGAGTTGAGAAGAGGTAAGTATGTTTCCATTTTATCAATTTCAAGCCTATATTTATGCTTTAGAATTTCTCTTAAATGCTTGTAATGAAACTATAATGAAACTTTTGAATTGAAACTATAATGAAAATTTTGAATTGAAAGATTAAAAGTATTTGAATTTTAAGATATTATTATATTCTTAAAAGAAAAAAATTATTTACTTAATTAAAACTAGAAACTCATGATATAGAATACTAAATAAATTCTTACTATTTTACGAATTTATATTTTCAAATGTTTAAAAAATATATTTAATTTTAATTTACATATAAATGAAGATAATGATTCTATTGCTCTATATGTGATATATATGAAAGTTGACATATATCTGCTTGCAATTCATTTATTTATCGGATGCTGCTGAAAATATTAATATGACAACTACTACTGTGATAATAACGACGACGTTGATGTTATCGATATTACAGTAATGAAGATGAAAGTGGACAACAAAATGAATATTAAGATGACAAAGGAGATTAAGAAGAATAAAAAGAAGATCAAGAAGGAACATAAAATGACTGAAATTATAAAAGGTATACATCAAAGCAGATCATCATTTGCATTTTGGAACATTGCAAGATTATAGTAGCAAAAGTAAAGAAATAAACATGAATAGTTTCATTTCACCTCCATAATGTGATGATTTGTATTTGTGTGACAATCACACTTCATTCTTTCTTTAAATATCCAGATAAATATACCAGTGCTATGCTGAAAATTCATAAAGTAAAACATAAATATAAGTAATAATTTGTAAATCTTCTAATATATAATTTGCATAAACTTTTTTTTCTTTATAATATGTAAAGAGATAAGATTTAGAGTTTAACTTATGTGCACTGACGGTGCAAAGTTTTTTCCCACCATCAGGTAAGTTTTTTCCTAACTATAATTGTAACGTTAGACGCCTGTGAACCTTCTTTAAATTTTTTTAAAATTATGCATTTATAATTTTCTTCTCTCTAAGCTCCATAACCTTAGGACTTGAGATTCTTCTATTTGAGCATCTCTCTCCCCTATAGCTGCTAAGATCCTCATTTAAGTTTCATGATATCTTTTATCCATGTGAAAATATTTTAGATAAGATAATTATCTTTAATTGATCATTTATGCAATAGTGGTTTTTGTAGTTATCGGTTGGAGTTGGCAATTATGCAATGTGTAGACGTACATATATTCCAAATTTCATGTTCTTTTGGCCAAATGCTTTATCATCTGTAACGGGAGGCCCTCAAGTATCTCTTCTGTGACACATTTCTTCCAACAAACTCAATATCTATATGCATGATGACATCCTTACTTTTACTAGTTTTACTTATTTGGACCCAAAGGATTTTTTCTAGATGCATTTGATTGTTATGTTCTGTGTGTTGCTCAAATTGTGTGAATGAAAAACTAGTTGCAGCAGGTATTTATAATTTGAATCTAGTATAAATTCTTATATGATGTTTCAACCTGATGTCGTTATCTGATCTCATCCTCTTAGCAACTTCGTGGTATGTTCGATTCAAATTTTCTATTTACTCTGTCTAATCATATTTTATTGAAGGTTCATGTTGATTTGCAACTTATTTTCGTTATTGTTTCTGAGGATTAACTCTGTTACAATTAAATGACGAGGAAGTCTTAGAAAGGATTCTAGAAAAACCTTTATGTTGCTCGACGAGGGTTGTTGCCTAGGGATCTATTGGTATTGCCTTGGCCTAACTCTCTATTTGCCTTCTCAAAATATTATACTAATACCTTGGTCAAGCTATGTAGATAATTTAAATCTCTAAGACCAATTCTTAATACTAAACGAGTCATATGAAACAAGCCTCTGACGGGACATTTCAGAGGCTCCGAATTATATTCTATGTTTTACCTCAACTTGACAAAATGTGAAACTTCCAGACACCTATTTTTGCACTGTAGATGTGATATGGAGTTGCATCTTTTGGATGTGTTGGCGTCATTATGGGTTACAAGATTTCTATAACCTTTGTTTCTCGAGCTCTCCAAAAATATTGATGCAAAAATACACTATTGTTGGAGTATCGACACACACCCCTATATTTTCTTAAAAAGTCTGAACTACCTAGCCTACAACACCTGATTTATATCAATTATGTTCAACGCATTTTGAAAGATTCCAATACAATAATGGTAACATTATTATAGTCTTCTCTATTCCTGTACAATGCAACAACAACAATTATGCTTAGATTTTAGTTGATGACTATGGTATTAAATGGTACATTAATCAGCAAATTAAATTGGACTCTCTTGTTATTGCAAATATGTTGAGCAACAAGTCGACCAACAATATGAAGATTACGCATGGACAGAGTTATAAACCTCTTGACTGGCACAAATCACTATTTTTCTCACTATTTTAGAGAAGGAGTGGTGGATTTCTTGGCTAAAAATGCCTCTTCAAGTGGAAACAGTACCTTCTATCACACTTTTCAAGAACTCAAGAGAGGCAAAGAGATTGTTTAAACTCAATAAATGACAACTCCCTATGATTATTAGAAGATTTGAGAAATGTAATTTTCTAGATATCTAATTAATTGTGGTACTCACGGAATGTATAGGCTACTTCCTTTCCTTTAGATTGCTTGATCAATCTCTTTTGCTCGTAAGAGGCAAGGTCCGTGTCCCATCTAATCTTTTGTAAGTATATATACTTATGTATTACATGGTAGGGAAACCCCCACACTCGTAGTCTCACAACCTATTGATGATGGCTTTTTCGTTAAAAAAAATCTTTGGATAAGAAAAATATTATTTTGAATGAAGATACACTTTTATATCTTGTTGTCATTTACTCTTTTGGCACAAAACATTTTTTTTATATTGCTAAAAGTAGTGATATTTCCTATTGATTAATTGTAAAGATCGGGCTTTGTCTTTACAGGAATGCCAATGGGTAAATATCGAGGCCAAAATTTTTTGCGTAGTACTAGGATTTTCCCAACCTTGTTCAGATTGGAGGAATTAAGAGTAATCAAGGTGTGAGAAAATCTGTCAGCAATTAGATGGAGTAGTGGATTTTATTATATATTCGGTTTGATAACTTGTCAAGGAATCTGTACGACTTTATGGAATTGAATTTGGATAAGAAGATCATTGGGAATCGATCTTGGTGTTAAGGGCACTTTTTGAGCATAGTGGGTTAAGAGTATGTTGTAAAAAGAGAGAAGTAAAATTCTCTTAAGGAGCTTACTACCTCGCTCAGTGCCGCTGCAGCGGGATTCTTGCCGCTATATTGTAATGGGTACCACCGTAACGGGCGAGGAGCAGATGAAATTAAAGGATTTTAGGATTTTCAAGGTAAACTCACTGGTTCGCTTTGTGCTGCTGCAGCTACACCACTACAACGGGACGGGTGCCGCTGTAGCAGTATGACGGGTTTCAAAATCGTAAACAAAATCCATAGAGGACCTTATTTTGTATTTTGTTGACTTTTTGAGTTAAGAGACGACCCCTAGGCTATTCCAACTCGTATTCCACCATTCTTGAAGCTAAAGGTAAGTTTTTAACTCCCCTAATTCATTTTTCGATCCGTAGAACGTTTTATAAAGGGTCAATATTGATGGGGAAGGAATTCTTGAAGAATCATATGGTGGAATTAACCCTAAATTGACTAGTTTGGTCATGGGTTTGAATTGGGGTTTATAGTTTGTTACGTATTATCGGAATTTAGTGTTTCTTTATTGATTCCCGTATAAAAATTGTTGTTTGGAGACCACGAACAAGCGGAGTGAATCCGAAAAGGGAAGGATAAAGTTGTCTAGGGTTTCAATGTTTTTTTCGAGGTAGGTGATGGTGGTGATTCTATGATCCTGTGATATACACTTGTTGTGCTTTGTTGTGATACTTGTATATCTTTACATGTTGCAATATAGATCATAGATTGTTAAAGGGCATATATGAATATTGATTCCATGAAATGATGACTTGAATGAGGGATCTTGATGTGTTATTTCTGTGTCATTGTGATCGGCTACCACGTTCTGACACTCTAACTGGGATCGGTTGCCATGTTGCATCATGCTAACTGGGATCGGTAGCCACATTCTGGAATAAAAATGGGATTGGATTGCCATGTCGCGGCATGCTAACAGTTTGACTTTGTCTTGCGTGAGAGGACAAACTATGTGACGAAGCATGTGAAATTGTGATATTGATTCTTATGATAATATTGAATATGTTGATATTTATGCTTGTGTTATATTGTTGTAATTGCTTGTTTATGTTGCACTAGTGGGGTAGCCGCATGATTTTACCAGTCATGATGGTTGTGTACCGATTCTGCACTTGCTATTATTTTTGTCGAGTACAGGCATCTTCATACGACTGTTGATAGACCTCTCTTAGGAGATCGGTGATTGCTTTCCGTTCAAGGGTGAGACACATCGTTTAGGATTCCAGGAATTCTCTTTAGTCTTTGTCCACCATTTTCGGACCTAGACCTTATTTTAGTCAGTGAAATAGTTCATTAGAAATTCTTGTTAGACTTGGTTATCATTTCTAGTTTTGGTACATTAACTTTCAGATTCTAGGTTTAACTTCTGCATTGTTAGTTAGTTGTTTGATCTTTTTTTAGTAATGGAACCTTGTCTTTATTTATTTAACTTGCTTCCCTAACTTAAATTTATTAGTTTTTAGGTTTATTGCTGTGGTTGGTTGCTAGTGGTGGTTCTGCCACTGAGTTGTAGTGTGGGTGCCAATCACGATGGACCGGGTCGTGACATAGTTGGTATGAGAGCCTAGGTTCATTGATCTCGATGTACTGAAACAAGTCTAATAGAGTATCACGGAATGGTACCGGGAACACCTTTACTTTTCTTCGAGAGGCTATAGGACTTTAGGAAATCTCAATTTCCTCTTGTCTCCTTCGTACTATGACTTGATTCCAATTGGTATTCGGTGATTTAAATTGGTATCCAACTCTTCCATTCTTCTATGCGCATATGGTTAATACTAGGTATAACGATGTTAGGCCCGTCGCTCCTGCTAATGGTCCAGCTGAGGAACCCACAACGAGAGGTCGTGGTCGAGACAGAGGTAAAGAAAGAGCTAGGGGTAGAGGCCGTGGGAGAGTGGCGCCTGTTGTGATTGAGTTACCAAATGATCTTCCATGTTTTGGTGAGTGAGAACCCTCTGGCACAGTAGATTATGGTAAAAGAGGGTGAGAATGTTGAGAATGTTGAAGAGGTTGAACAAGAGGAAGGATGTCAAGCTAAAGCCATAGGAATCCCTCCCTTTGATATGGTGTTATCTCAACAAATCTTGTACTTTTTGAAGTGGTTGGATGGTCCAGGGATGATTCCACCGACTCAAGCCCTTGCGAATCCCCATGTTGCTAACAATATGCACAAGTTGGTTGGGGAGGGAGGTAACGATGCCTTCTTCTGTCCTTTGTTGGGTTCTGTGATGACCGGTAATGAGCCTGATATGTTGACCATGTTCTTGAAGCTCAAGCCCCCAATATTTCTTGGTTCGGAGACAAAGGACACTTATGAGTTCATGTTGGATTGTTATGGGAGGTTGCATAAGTTGAGTATCGTTCACCAACATGCGCTTGAGTTCGTGTCTTTTCAACTTCAAGGTGAGGCCAAGCAATGATGGAGAACATACATGGAATACAGAGCCTGTACATTACTCCCACTTACTTTTACCCAATTTCATGCCTTATTCTTACAGAAGTGTGTACCTCGGTCTTTGAGAGATCACAAGAAGGATGAGTTCATGGCGATAGAGCAGGGTAGTATGTCTGTGGCTTCTTATGAAGCCAAGATCCACGCTTTATCTAGATATGCTACACAGTCGGTTACCACGGAAGAGGAGAGGATCCGGTTGTTCATTAAGGTTTGGATTCTGAGCTACAAGTGTTATCTGTTGACATGACTTCTACATGAAGGAGTTTTAATGAAGTGACCAATTCTGTCAAGAAAGTGGAGGGGGTGAAGCGAGACGGTCAGGCTAAGGCATTTGCTAAGAGGGCCATGAATTCTGAAAATTTTCAGGGCTCCTATTCTAGAGGATCCAGTCAACCTACACTCGCGGCCAAGACAATTTAGTCCGCCATGCACGCCTCTACTAGTAACTATTCGGGAACTCATTCTAACAATTTTTTGCTGATCAGAGTGTTGGACATGTGGCAGGCAGCAGACCATCTGGAGGTCGTACTTGCATTAGTTGTGGGGAACTTGGACACATGAAGAGGACTGACCACAGCCGCATCCGCTTGAATCCGGACATAAATATTCTTGAGCAATTGTGACCGCATGAAATGCTATAATAGAAGGGGACGTCCACAAGTAGGACGAAGAGGAAATTAGAGAGGCCGTGGAGGTAAAGGTGTTACACCTCGAAAATCCTATCACCTAGACTAGAGCTTGCATAATGAATAATGACTTAGAGTGAGTTAAACTGGTGTTTGAAGAACTAAACTAATGTAATTAAGTTGGTTTGGAGGTATTTGAGTCTAGACGTCAAGAAACGACTATGACGTCCGAAACATAGTGAAATAGAACTAGTAGGTGTTCTAGGGTCTTGTCAAGGCTTGAGAGTGTGGTACGATGAATAAATCTTATAGAAATACTTTAAATAGGTAAAACACTATGTTTAGGGTCAAAACTTGTGGGCATGACTTCCCACGGACCACCCTAAGAATCCTTGAGGAGGACCCAAACTTTGGAGCAAAAAGCTGCAATTTGTAGCATCCATCCATGAGACCCCTTGACGGGCCTCATCCACGAGACCCCTTGATTCAAATGGGGCATGGGTTTAATTCGTGATATGAGACTTAGTATCCTCACCAAAGCCTCCCCAATGCCCCCATTTGAATCAAACGACGCCATGTAGGATGGTTCGTCGAGCGTTTGAGGTCCGTGGATGGGTCTCGTGAGTTTAGACATAGTCTCCTCACCAAGACCCTCGAAAGGAAGCCTCAGTCCCAATCCATGAGTGACCAGTACAATCCGTAGATTGGTTGACCTTCTGTCAGGGTACTCATCAATGAAACCAAGGCTCACTGCCTCCACACGACTTAAGTGGGGGTAGATGGGTAATTAGCTAATTAATTAGTTAACACTTAAAAACTATTATAATTAGTAAGTTTAGGTATATTAAAGTATTTTGATTCATAAAACAAGCCTTCTACCTTATAACTGCAAAACCCAAAAGCTCCCAGTTCTCTGTAGATTCTCTCACTACTCAACGACTCCATTAATGAAGCAGGTCAAAGATTCAAGTAGGGCTAAAGAACAATACTTTTCTCCATTAATCCTTAAGGATTGACAAGGTATGGGAAATCTAATCTCTTGGGACTCCTTTCCCAGGAGGCTCCTTCAAATTGATTTCAATGTTCTTCAAAATTTGTAGATTTCACTCAATTTTGTGGGTCACCATTAAACTTGATTTATTTGGTTTAAAATTGATTAATAATGATTAATTATGAATGTTTATGAATGAATTGATGTATTATCTTAGGTGTTTGACCTAATTTTCAGAGCATGAGGTTGAATAATACTTGGAGTGATGTCTCACAAAACCACGACTATGTTGTCAAATCCGAGAGCACCCCCTAGAAGTAACATGGCGTAATTGACACCTCGGAGGTCTTATACAAGCCCATAGTTATCATTCATCACATTGTCATGGGTAAATTTAGCGGAAAATTTGAAACTTTCTTACCACATCATATGCTAGAACATTACTTCATATATATATATAAAATATCATCATACATAATTAAAGACGCTAGTATATTTTTGCCATCTTAGACTCAAAATCATAAGATTACTTTAGGGAAACGACCCTTATAACATAATACATAAGTACAATAATGAAAGACTTTACAGTAACTAGACATAACTTAGGAATCCTTGGACTTAAGTATTCCTTCCCTTGAACTTGGGAATCATCTATCAAGCTCTTCACCATTTAAGACATCCTTTAAGCATCCATAACCTACACTTTGTGTAAAAAGTAGAGAAGAATGGAGTTAGTACAAGAATGCACTAAGTATGACCACTATGCAAAAACATGCATTTAAAAGATACATTTTCTTGAAATCATACTTCATGCCTTTTTGTGAAAACTTCATAAAACCTTTATACAATAACATCTATATCATTCACATACTTCATATAGACATGTTCAAACGCCAAACATCATACAAATCACATATAGAATTTAAGCCCCATTTGAGGTCACTTTACAGTGAGCTCCTTTCACTTTACAGTGAACTACTTTCCTTTTACAGTGAAGTTCTTCTTTTAACTCATTAACCTCCCAAGTAATCCTCTAGTGATACTTGGTGCAATGAATCACCTTAAGGTAACAAGAAAAACCATACACACACCTTTCATAAGCCAACACATACCATCATAGAAGTATAGCACATTACAAGACACATTCAAGTCAAGACCATAAGACATTACAGTGAACTTTAGATATTATTCACATATACCAATTTCACTTCACATAGAACATCCTAAGACCTTACTCACAATCCCAATCTAAGTCCACTAGTGCAATATACATGTTAAGCCCCATAACCTCACACATACTTGGTAAACTTATCATGAGACCACAAGCCTTAACACTCTATTTCATACATTCACAAGAACTTCACCATATAGTCATTAAGACCAACAATGTGCATATGAGAACAAGACCACATCATATAGACTCATACCATGCACATCTTCATAACAAGTAGACAATACTATCATGCCATGTATAAAGACATAATCATAATCATACACCTTAGATCACCTTCCTAGAACTCCCTAAGAAGCCACTTGTGCAATGTCTAGGTGGGTTCATTAATTCCACCTATCCTAAGTAACCTCCCTTAGGTCATCCTAGTTAGGTCTTAGTTGTTTACTTCCATTGTCTATTTTACTTTAGGGAAACTATAGCCTCAACCGACACTAAGCCCATGGGTGCTAAACATGGAATTTGGTGTTGTAGAGCCTTACACCAATGGAAGGCGTTCTTACCTAGCCAAGGTAGGATATTAACAAATGCTAGCATACTAAGTGAATTCACTTGCTAGATCCTATGATGCAAGCATAGTTTATGGAACTAAGAGATATACTAACCCTCTACATGCTCATTGGAATTGGAGCCTTATCTCATGAGAAAACATGCGTGAACCTTCCTCAAAGGGAAGCCACCACCTCATGTGGAACCATAGGTGAATATTCCTCTAAGGAAGTCAAACCTTATGGGAACCCAATGGTGAATCTTCCTCCAAGGGAAGTTAACACCTTTTTGTCAAGTTCACTCGATGCTAAGCTAAGTTACCTTTTTATTAAAAGCCTTTATTAGTTTACTTCATAAAACACAGGCTTAAGATATTGATTCAAGCACCTATCTAGTTTTAGGGTACACATGAGCACACCTTTCAAGGCCCCTCTATTGACTAGATCTTCATACATGTGTGTGTGTACTTGTATGTGAGCAAACCTTTCACATAACACATAGATGTCACACATGTTCATATATCAATGCATAAGTCTATAGGTGTAGCTGTATGAGCAATCCTTTCATATCAACACTTTAAGACACTATGCACATTCATATTTTATCATATCATATACTTGACAACACACCATATAATACATATTCATGGCATTTCCTTATATTCATTTTCATGTTCATAGAAACCAAACCTAGGAATTATCCTACCAAGGTACACATTGTTCAATGCATAGACAAGAACCTATACCCTTGCTTATACTAGTACACCTATCAAGTCATCCTATTTAATGGAATACATAACATACTTCACATACATTTACATTACATGCATAGTAGTAGACATTTTGTTAATATGAGATCAACCTTTCATTAGAAACTATGAACCTTTACTACATCGTAAGCTTGCATAATGTGCGAGTGTGTGTGTACATTGGTCAACATGATCACATAATGGATATCAACAATACATTGAGGTATCCACCCTATTAAGACCATATTACACTTTCAAGCATAGACCACACAACACCAATTTAGCATAGGAGGCAAGCTAACTTCATATTACACTTTTAAGACTCCTAACATTAGCTATTCACACATTTACATAGGGGTGCATTGGTAGGGGCCATCAACCATTATAACTCAGCAATGTCAGCACCTACACATGATCTTAACATGGCCATGTACATGCTTATAACACTAGCTATGTAACCTAGATTCACAACTAGAATAGAAGACTAGGCACAAGTTACACATAAGGTGATCATCAATCATACATTCACGTATTCATCAATTTTCCTTCAAGTCCATGGTCAAACATATATAATGATAATAAAATAAATACCGCCACCATAAGTGGACCATACCATACAATGCCATACAAGGCTTTATAAATAATACTATAGAGAAGTAGAGAAGTATAAGAGGAGAGCAATTCGTACCAATACTTTAGCCTTAGGTCATCATTAACCATTAATACTAAATAGATCCTTACTCAAAAGGAATCATGCTTCATCTAACCTAAAATCGAGATTACATCACATAGATAGTACTATAAATTGATAGACTAGAAGAACCGAGATCAATTCATGCCAATCCTTCTTTACTTTGATCATACGAGATTCATATCCATAATTCAACCATGAAATTAACCTAGGGCAGTAGCTACAAGCATCCTAACATAATTGAATTCCACTTTTAACATTTAAAGATCAATGTTACCGTGAACACATAGAAGCATACACTAGTCATGTGCAATTCTTCATACATTGATCCACATGGATCATCCATCAAAAATTTAACATCAATATGAATAATAGACAATAAACATAAGAAATTCAACGTAATAGAATCACAATTCAATAAATAACAAGCCACAATCACAATGCCCATACAAATGCTAAATCGAGTTTGGTTAGTGACATGCAATTGGATTGAATTTCACGTTAAAACCAATACATTATCATCAATTCATCATGATTAATCGTTTGAAAATGTTTGAGAAAGAACCCATGGCTAGATTTAATGATTGAAAGTTTGATCATGAAATCTCTTTGAAAACTTTGAGATCAACTCTCTAGATGGAAGGATAACTAGAGATGAAGGATCACCATACCTTAATGTTTAATAAAAACTCTAAAACTTGATGAAGAATCTATGTGAATCCAATATCCAAGATGTTCTTGAGTTTTACCTTCAATGGAGGTTTCTAGAGAGAATTGGTTTTCAAGGGGAAGTCTATTTTGAATGAATTAGATTGGGAATGGGTTGATCACGTTTTTGATCCAATAAATACACCCAAAAATAAGTAAACAAACCTAGTAGGGTAAGGTTATGATGTCGGGTGAATTTCCCATTTCACCCTTTTAATGAAACAGTCGCCAGACAGCTTCTAACAGCCTGGACCAACGACCACAATCGACACCTAGTAGGTCCATCGGCCGACTGTCTGTGGCTTCATCGATTGGATCCTAGGGCTGTTATTTAGATGAACCTAATTTTTGATAAGTGTAAATCGACGACAGCACCATTGACGGTCCATTTTTCAACAAACGGGTCTTCATTTGGTTCAGTCGATTGACACTGCCAAGGCAGTGTCTCGACAACATTTGGGTCCTTCTTGTGGGCCCTTTTGCGGGGCCCTTGGGAAGTCGTAACCGGAAGTTTCCAAAGTAAATATAAAAATTAATAAGTCAAGGACCTTCAGCATCAGTTTCACCCAAAACAATTACACGCAACACGTCCAAACATGATAGGCACCAACAAGACACACATGACATCTCAAGGGCTAACTTTTGAACGTCTTAGACGTTTGACCTCAAACTTCATGAAACTCCATACATTGATTATAAAAATCGTTATAACTTTTATAAGGACCTCATAAGCTCATGACACACACACGTAAGCACATAAAAACACTTAAGCCCTGTTAGGTGACTAGTCGTCGAACGTTTTGGTCTCCCCTTGACGTTTAACTTCCAAATGACTTCAAACCAGCCAAGCATACTTTAGAACACTTTATTAACATGTTAATAAGATTATACACACATCTGAGGATCTATACACCCTAACTCATTTTTGGGTTCTTACATATGTAGAGTCTTGTTCATAATTGTGAAGCACGCCACACTTATGAATGAGAGGCTATGTGATGCTTAAGAAGCTCTCACAATCTTTGGTATTCTTAACTCATGCCTAAAGAGTCTCAAATATATGTCTTCTTGTGGATAGATGATATCACAACTAGAAGGGCAACCACAAGATGGGTTGAAGAGGATACTCCAAATGCGGGAGTTCCTCCTCAAGACAACCAAGCTCCTCCTCAAGAGCAAGCTCCTGTAGGTAGCCAAGCTATGGTAAATCCTAAGGTCATGACAAATGGAGATATAAGGGAGACTTTCCTAAACTTGATCAAGTCATGGCTACTCAAACTGAAGTATTAATTACTCAAGCTCAAGCTATGACGACACAAGCTAACTGGGAAGTTGCACCCCATGGGAATCAAAATGGTAGTTCCATGGCTTCACGTTTGAGGGACTTCACTAGGATAAATCCTCAAATGTTCTTTAGGTCTAAGGTAAATAAAGATCCCCAAGACTTCCTAGATGAGGTTTATAAGATCTTGTATGCTATGGGGGTGAGCTAAAATGAGAAGGCGAAGCTAGCCGCTTATCAACTCAAAGATGTGGATCAAACTTGGTACACTCAATGGAAGGACAATAGATCTTTCAGAGTGGGTCCCATAAGTTGGGAAGTCTTTAGGAGGGCATTTCTTGATAGGTTCTTCCCAACGGAGAAAAGAGAGAAAAACTCATCAACCTTCATCATGGAGGTATGAGTTTTCAAGAATACTCTTTTAAATTTATTAAGTTGTCTAAGTATGCCTCATCTTTGGTGACTAACCCGAGAGATAAAATGAGTCATTTTGTGATGGGTGTGTCTGGTGATCTTGTGGAAAAGTGTTGTGTAGCGATGCTTCACAATGACATGGACCTTTCTCGTTTGATGGTGCATGATCAATCAGTTGAGGAGAGTAGGCTTAAGAGTATAAATAGGGATTCAAAGAGGGGAAGGCCCTATGATGAAGGTACTTCTAAGGGTAAGTTTGAAATCCACGACAAACCAAAGTTTAAGAAGAGATCCTCCAACAAATTTCCTTCAAATTTCTCAAGGGCTAACAAGGATAGGGTACCTAACCCTAAACCTCAAGGGGTAAAAAGTGGTGGTTGTCAAAGTGAGAAACCTAATTGTGCCAAATGTGGCAAGAAACATGTGGGTAAATGTCAAGTAGGTACGAACAATTGTTTCCGTTATGAAATGAGTGGTCACATGGTGAGGGATTTTTGCATGGACAAGACTCAAGAAAGGGAGAGTAACCAAGCACAATCAAGTGTTCTTAATTCCGATGCTCCTAGGAAGAACCGCTTCTGTTCTCTCAAATCTAGGGGTAATCAAGAGGATTCTCCCGATGTTGTTACCGATATGTTGTAAGTATTTCAATTAATATTTATGCATTGATAGATCCCGGGGCCACTTTATATTTTGTAACTGCTTTAGTGTCTATGAAGTTTGTTGTGCTCCCCGATGTCTTAGATGAACCCTTTTTGAATTTCTACCCAGTGGGTGACTCCGTGGTTGCTAAAATAATTTATTGGTGTTGTATCATATTTATTTTCCAATAGAGTCACATGATTGGTTTGGTAGAACTTGATATGTTGGACTTTGATGTCATATTGGGGATAGATTGGTTACATGTTTGTTTTGCTTCAATCATTATAGAATAAAGGGTAGTTAAATTCCAGTTTTCTAATGAACCCATTTTTAAATGGGAGGGGCGAAAATCAATCCCTAGAGTTAAATTATTTTGATGTCTAAAAGCATGTTATATGATTTCTAAGGGATGTATCTATCATATTGTGAGAGTCAAGAACCTTGGGTCTGAGGCTCCTCCTTTAGAGTCGGTCCCCGCAGTGAAGGATTTTCCGGAAGTCTTTCTGGATGACTTACTTGGAATTCCTCCTGAACGGAAATAGATTTCAGCATGGATTTGTTGCCGGATACTCAACCAATATCAATTCTTCCTTACCGAATGGCTCTGGCTGAGTTGAAAGAATTGAAACTCAACTCAAGGATTTGCTAGATAAGGTTTTTATTCAACCAAGCATATCTCCATGGGGGGTGCTCCAGTATTATATGTGAAAAAGAAAGATGAGTCTCTTAGAATATGTATTAACTACCACCAATTGAACAAGGTCACCACAAAAAATATGTATCCTCTCCCTAGAATCGATGATTTGTTTGACCAACTCCAAGGGGCGAGTTACTTTTCGAATATTGACTTAAGGTCGGGGTATCACCAACTAAGAGTTAGAGGAGTTGACATTCCTAAAATGGCATTCCGAACAAGGTATGGTTACTATGAGTTCCTAGACTTGTCCTTTGGTCTTACTAATGCACTAATGACTTTTATGGACCTTATGAATAGAAAGTTTCAGTATTATCTTGATTCTTTTGTAATTGTGTTTATTGATGACATCTTGATATACTCTAAGAGTGAGGATGAACACATGAGTCAGTTGAGGATAGTTATGCAAGTCCTCAAGATAACCAACTACTTTTTAAATTCAATAAATGTGAGTTTTGGCTAACGTCGGTGGCTATTCTTGGTCACATTATTTCAAGTGAGGGTATAGAGGTTGATTTGAAGAAGACGAAATCTGTTAAAAATTGGCCTAGACCCCTGACTCCCACCAATATTCGAAGCTTCTTGGGCTTAGCCGGGTATAATAGGAGATTTGTTGACGGATTCACATATATCGCTTCTCCATTGACTATCCTAACCCAAAAGAAAGTTAATTTTGAATTGACGGAAACTTATGAGAAAGACTTCCAAGAGTTAAAGGATAAGCTTACATCCGTTCAGGTATTGACCTTACCAGAGGGTAGCAAAGGGTTTGTGGTATGTTTTGACGCTTCCCGAGTAGGTTTGGGTTGTGTCCTCATGCAACATGATTAAGTTATAGCTTATGCCTCAACGGAACTCAAGGTACGTGAAAAAAAATTATCCAACTCATGACCTTGAACTAGTGGTCGTGGGTTCATTTTGAAGATATGGAGACACTATTTATATGGAGTTCATGTAGATGTATTCACCAATCACAAAAGTCTCAATACGTGTTCACCCAAAGAGAGTTAAACCTCTAGCAACGAAGGTGGTTAGATCTTTTGAAAGACTTATGATATGAGTGTCCTTTACCACCCCGAAAAAACCAATATGGTTGCGGATGCTTTGAGTTGGATGTCTATGGGTAGTGTAACCATGTTGTTAATGATAAAAAGAAGTTATTAAAAGATGTGCATAAGTTTGCTAGGTTGGGTGTTCGACTTGAAGATTCTCCAAATGGGGGTTTCATGGTTCATCATAACTCCGAGTCGTCTTTGGTTGTTGAGGTGAAATCTAAGCAACATCTTGATGCTCTATTGATGGAATAGAAGGAATCGATTCTTAGTAAATCTAATGATTCCTTCTACCAAGGAGAGTATTACGTACTTAGGTACCAAGTTAGATTGTGTTTGCCGGATATAGATGGCTTAAGGGAGCAAATTTTGGACAAGGCTCATGGTTCCCGATATTCAATTCATCCGGGCATCGACAAAATGTATCGTTATCTACAAGAGATCTATTGGTGGAATGGTTTAAAAAGGGATATAGAGGAGTTTAGGGCTAAATTCCCTAATTGTCGACAAGTCAAGGCCGAACACCAAAGACCAGGTGGTTTGTCTCAAGATATAGCTATCCCCACTTGGAAGTGGGAATATGCCAATATGGATTTTTTGTGGGTTTGCCTCATCAACGAAGGAAGCATGATTCTATTTGTGTCATTATTGATAGGGTAACCAAATCATCCATTTTTTTCCTATCAAGGCTACATATTCGGCGGAAGATTATGTTGAATTGTATCTTAATGAAATTGTGAGGATGCATGGAGTTACCTTGTCTATCATTCCCGATAGGAGTACTCAATTTACCTCTCTTTTTTGGAAGGCGTTCCAAAGTGGACTTGGTACCAAGGTGAAACTTAGTATCGTATTTCATCCTCAAACATATGGTTTGGCTGAACGAACCATACAAACCCTAGAAGATATGTTGAGGGCATGTGTGATTGACTTCAAGGGTAATTAGGATGACCATCTACCATTTTTTGAGTTTGCCTACAATAATAGCTTTCACTCAAGTATTGCCATGGCTCCATTTGAGGCTATCTATGGGATAAGATGTAGATCTCTGATTGGGTGGTTTGAGTTAGGTGAGTTTGCTCTAATAGGTCCCAAAGTAGTTTATGAGGCCGTAGAGAAAGTCTGACTCATAAGGGATTGTCACATCCAGGGAGTACCCTTAGAAGTAACATGGTGTACTTGACCTCTCGAAGGTTTTATACAAGCCCATAGTTATCATTCATCGCATTATCATAGGTAAATTTAGCGGAAAATTTAAAACATTCTTAGCACATCATATGCTAGAACATTACTTCATATATATATAAATATCGTAATACATAGTTAAAGGATCTAGTCTCTTTTTTCCATCCTAGACTCAAAATCATAATCGTAATACATAGTTAAAGGCTCTAGTTTCTTTTGGTCATCCTAGACTCAAAATCATAAGAGTACTTTATATACACGACCCTTAAACATTATACATAAGTACAATAATAAAAGACTTTACAGTAAACTAGACATAGGACATCCTTGGACTTAAGGATTCCTTTCCTTGAGGTTGGGAATCACATATCAAGCTCCTCAATCATAGAGACCTCCTTTAAGCATCTATAACCTACACTTTGTGTAAAAAGTATAGAAAATGGAGTTTTTACAATAATGCACTAAGTATGACAACCATGCAAAAACATGCATTTAAAAGGGACATTTTCTTGAAATCATACTTCATGCCTTTTTGTCAAATCTTCATAAAACCTTGATACAATAGAATTTATACAATTCACATACTTCATATAGTCATATTCAATATTCATATAACATATAAAATCATACAATGCATTTAAGGCACAATTGATGTCACATTACAGTAACCTATTTTCCCTTTACAGTAAGCATTTTCCTCTTTACAGTGATCTTCTTCTTTTAATTAATTAACCTCCCAAGTTACCCTCTAGTGATACTTGGTGCAATGCATCACCTTAAGGTCACAAGCAAATCATTCATAGATCCTACATAAGCCATCACATACCATCATAGAAGTATAGTACAACATAGACACATTTAAGTCAAAACCATAAAGACATTACAGTGAACCATAGCTTACTTGCACATATACCAATTTCACTTCACATAGAACATTCTAAGACCTTACTCACAATCCCAATCTAAGTCCACTAGTGCAATGTACATGTGAAGCCCCTAACCTCACACATACATAGTAAACCTATTACTCATGAGACCACAAGCCTTATCATCCAATTCATACATCAACATGGCAAGTGAAGACAATTTCATTCATGTCAAGCAAAACCTTCACCATATAGTCATTAAGACCAATTTATGCACATAAGGATAAGGCCACATCATATAGACTCATACCATACACATCTTCATAACAAGTAGACAAATACTACAAAGTCATGCATAGTGAACATATACATAGACACATGCATTAGAACACCTTCCTAAGACATCCCTCAAGAACCACTTGTGCAATGCATAGGTGAAGTCCCATACGCCCACCTCCACTAAGCAACTACCCTTAGGTTACTCCTAGTTAGATTCCTTACTTTAGTTCCATTGTCCATTTTAATTTAGGGAAACTATAGCCTTAACCGACACTAAGACCATGGGTACTAGATGGAATTTGGTGTTGTAGAGCCTTACACCAATGGAAGATGTTCTTACCTAGCCAAGGTAGAACATTAACACATGCTAGCATATTAGTTGATATCACTTGATAGATCCTATGTTGAAAGCATAGTTATGGAACTAAGAGATATACATGACGCTCTACATGCTCATTGGCATTGAAGTCTCATCTCATGAGAAACCATGGGTGAATCTTCCCCAAGGAAGTCAACACCTCATGTGGAACCATAGTTGAATGTTCCTCCAAGGGAAGTCAACACCTTATGAAGACCAAATGGTGAATCTTCCTCCAAGGTAAGCCAACACCTCTCATTTTCAAGTTCACTCGGTGTAAGCTAAGTTCCCTACATTAAAAAGCCTTTTATTAACATTACTTAGGAAAACACAGGCTTATGATATTGACTCCTTATATGTTTATAGAATATTTAAGCACCTATCTAGTTTTAGGGTACACATGAGCACACCTTTCAAGGCCCCTCTATTGACTAGATCTTCATACACGTGTGTGTGTATATTTATATGTGAGCAAACCTTTCACAAAACACATAAATGTCACACATGTTCATATATCAATGAATAAGTCTATAGGCATAACTACATGATCAATCCTTTCATATAAACACGCCAAGACATTATGCACATTCATACTTTATCATATCATATGCTTAACATCATAGCATGTAAGTCATATTCATAACATGTTCATACAATCCCATGCATGTACTTGGAATACCAACCTAGGAACTATCCTAGCAAGGCACACATGTGCAATGCATAACAAGGTCCCATACCCTTTCCCATACTAGCACACCTATCAAGTCATCCTAGTAAATGATACATCACACAACATCATAGAATGATTACCATAACATAAGACTCATTTGACTTACAACATTCTTACAGTAAACTCTAGTCTTCATGAACCTATTTTAGCTTTACTTCACATATAGCATTATGGGACCTCATCACAGGCAGCAAGTACACATAAACTTAACATAACCATTTACATGCTCATGACATTAGCAACATAACCTAGATCATAGTTAGAATAGGAAACTAGGCATAGGCTTCATAGGGTGATTCATCACCAACACACATTCATAGTATAATTCCCTTCAAGGCCATGATAACATCATATATATATTTACAATAAAGTAAACACCGCCACCATAAGTGGACCATGCCACTCAATGCCATACAAGGCTTCATCAACTAACAATACTATAGAAAAGTAGAGGGAAAAAGTTATCCTTACCAATTTATCATCCTTTGATCATCATTGATCAATACAACCTTTTTATCAAAAATACATTATAGAGAAGTATCTAAATATACACTTAACATAACGAACTCATACTTAAGTCCCTACAAGATCAAGATACAAACATAGGCACTAAACTATCAATTCAATAGAGAGTAGAGGAAATAGGCAACCCTACTAATTCCCCAAAGCCTTGATCATCAATAATATTTTATCAATAATGTACATGTTAGGCAGTAGCTAAAGAAATCATTACTCAAAAGGAATCATGCTTCATCTAACCTAATAATCGAGATCACATCACATACATAGCATTATCAATCAATAGACTAGAAGAACCTAGATCAGTTCATACCAAGCCTTCTTTAATTTGATCATACAAGATTCATACCCACAATTCAACCATGATATTAACCTAAGGCAGTAACTACAATCATCTTAACATAATCGAATTCCACATTCATACATTTTAAGGTCCATGTTACAGTGAACACACTAGACTTATTTAAATCTTAATATATTGATCCACATGGATCATCCATCAATAATTCACCACCAATATACATAATAAATAGAATATATAAGCAATTCAATGTAATAGAATTACAAATCCTCCAATAACAAGCCACGATCGCAATGCCCATGCATAGGCTAAATCGAGTTTGAGAAGGGACATAAGTTCACAATGAAATTGGACTTAGATTCACGTTAAAACAAATACATTATCATCAATTCTTCATGATTAAACCTTTGAAAAAGTTTTGAGAAAGAACCTATGGCTAGATTGAAAAAGAAGAAGTTTGATCATAAGATCTCTTTTGAACACTTTGAGAAGAACTCTCTAGATGGAAATAACTAGAGATGAATGATCACCACACCTTTATTTAGAATAAAACATCTAAAAATTGATGAAGGATCCATGGGAATCCAAGCTCCAAGATGTTCTCGAGCTTCACCCTCAATGGAGGTTTCTAGAGAGAATTGATTTTGGAGGGAAAGTCTAATTTGTGTAGAATGGATTGGGAATGTGTTGTTACCGTTTTTGATATCTTAAATACACCCAAAATAATCAAATAAGACAAGTAGGGTCATTTTAGCACGTGGGTTAAATTTCCCATTCACCCCTTAAATAAAACAGTCGCAGGTATGCAGTTGCAGGCAATCATCGACTGACAACATCGACTGGACGACAGGGCATCCTGCTGCTCCGTCGTTGGTGACTGAAGCTCTTTCTTTGAGACACAAGGCTCACCAATACAAGTGTTGATCTAAGCCTCCCATCGACGGGGCGTCGATTGGGAAATGAGGCGTCAACTTGGCTCATCGATTGCAGTTTCTTGACAGCATTTGGGTCTTCTTGAGGGCATCTTGCAGGACCCTTAGGAACTCGTACCCAGATGTTTCCAACGTAAATATGAAAATTAACATATCAAGGAACTTGAAAATCAGTTTCACCCAAAACAATTACACACAACACGTCCAAACATGCTAGGCACCATCAAGACACACACATGCATGTCTCAAGGGCTACCTTTCAAACGTCTTAGACGTTCTTGGACGTTTGACCTTTAAATTTCATGAAACTCACCATAATGCCTAAATAGATCATTTTTAATCATATAAGAACCTCATAAGCTCATGAAACACACATAAGCACATAAAAACACATAAGACCCCTTAGGTGACTAGTCGTCGAACGTCTTGGTCGTCCCTTGATGTTTGACTTCCAAATGACTTCAAATAACCAAAGCATACTTTAAAACACTTAATTAACATGGTAAAAAGTTTATAGGAACATGTGAGGCTCTAGAAACCCTAACTCATTTTGGGGGTCTTATAGGAATAGATTGAAGATGACCCAAAGTCAGCAAAAATATCATTCCGACAATAGAAAAAGAGACCTTGAGTTTATGGTAGGTGACTTGGTCTATTTGAATATATCACCCACGAAAGGGGTGATGAGGTTTGGGAAAAAGGGGATACTCAATCCCTGGTATGTGGTTCCATTTGACATTTTAAAACACATCAAAAGTGTTGCCTATGAGTTGAAATTACCTATGAATTGGCTCCGGTTCATCTGGTGTTCCATGTATCAATGCTCAAAAAGTGCATAGGTGTTCCGGTGGCTATACTTTCTCTAGAAGGTTTAGAAGTTGGTGCTAGCCTCTCCTATGAAGAGGTCCCGATTGAGATTTTAGACCGGAAAGTGAAGAGGTTGAGGAATAAGGAAGTAGATTCCGTAAAGGTTCTTTGGAAGAATAATCTTGTGTAAAGTGCTGCTTGGGAGGCCGAGGCTGATATGATGTCCCGATATCCTCTTCTTTTTCCTTCATCTTATATCCAAAGTTGAGGTTAGTAATTCCTCCTAGTTTTGGTTTATGAAGGGTCATGTGTGTTTTAAACTTTCATGATTTTTGTTCACGTATGCATGCTTTTGGGAAGAATTTCTTTTGCACAAGTATCTTGAACTTCGATGAAATTATATGCTCTTCATGCTTGGTGGCACTTGATATGTTGTTGGAATATTTGACTCCATGTGATATTTAAATGAGATTGCTCGAGTAGAATTCATGTAATGATGTATTGAATCCTTGTTTAATATAATGAGCTATATGAGGGAGAAGGAAATTCCTCCTTGCTTAATGTGAAGTGATGAAATGTGTGAATATTGGTAGTTGATATAGTTTCTACCTCATCGTGGTTGTGTTTGGTAATGAAGTTAGTGCTTCCTCCTTTGATATTTAATTATCATTATATATCATGTGTTAGTTGGGCTTCTAACTTGAGTCGTAATTCCAAAAGATGTTTATAGTGTCATTCGAGGACGAATATTCCCCAAGGGGGGAATATTATTACATCTCAAAAATCTTATGACCTAGTCGAGAGCCTTGCATAATGAATAATGACTTAAAGAGAGTTAAAATTATGTTTGCAGATCTAAACAGATGTAATTAAGTTGGTTTGGAAGTATTAGAGTCAAGACGTCAAGAAACGACCATGATGTACGGAAAATAGTGAAATTGAACTAGTAGGTGTTCTAGGCTCTTTTCAATACTTAGGAGTGTCGTACAATGGCTAAATCTTCTAGAAATACTTTAATAGGTAAAACACTATGTTTAGGGTCCAAATGTCCGGGCACGACTTCCTACGGACCACCCTAAGAGTCCTTGAGGAGGATCCAAACTTTGGAGCAAAAATGCTGCAATTTGCAGCAGCCATCCATGAGACCCCTTGACGGGCCGTCAATAGATTTATGGGGAATGGGTTGGCTTTGTGAGTTGAGACTTAGTCTCCTCACCAAAGCCTCCCCAAGACCCATCTCTGAATCAAACAACGCCATGCAGGTTGGCTCATCGATCTTTTGACGGTCCGTGGATGGGTCTCGTGAGTTGAGAATTAATCTCCTCACCAAGACCTTCAAAAGGAAGCCTCAGTCCCAATCCACGAGTGAACAGTACGGTCCCTGGATCGCTTGACCCGTCAACAGGGACTCGTCAATGACAGCAAGGCTCACTGCCTCTATACGGCTTAAGTAGGGGTAGATGGGTAAGTAGCTAATTAATTAGTTAACACTTAAAAATAGTTATAATTAGAATGTTTAGGATATTAAAGTATTTTAAGTCATAAAACAAGCTTTCCACCTTATAACTCCAAAACCCAAAATCTCCCACTTCTCTCTAGATTCTCTCACTACTCAAAGACTCCATTGAAGAAGAAGATCAAAGCTTTAAGCAGGGCTCAAGAACAAGAAATTTCTTCATTAATCCTTAAGGATTGACAAGATATGGTAACTCTTCAATCTCGGGACTCCTTTCCCCAAGAGGTTCCTTTAAATTGATTTCAATGTTCTTCCGAATTTCTAGATTTCACTCAATTTTGTGGGTCACCTTTAAACATGACTTATTTGGTCTAGAATTGACTAATAATGATTGATTATGAATTTATATGAATGAATCAATGTATTACCTTAGTTTTTTTTTACCTAATTTCCCTGGAGACCCATGAATGTCCCTCTTCTCAAAACCCTAACTCTTGATTTATGTTGAATAATGATTACAGGTGATGTAATTGAGTATTTTCTTGTATAATTGACTATTGTGTGGCGATGATAATGGATTTGATTGATGAATATCATGGATTTGTGATGAAGTCTTGAAACGGTATCTTGAAGACCATTGGTAAGACCTTCAAGTCTATTAACATTCTATTGTAGTATTGTTGGTTTATCCTTATTAATTTTTATTACTTGAAGTATTAATGACAAGGTTTATAAATGTGTCATCATGCTATGAATGTGATGATTATGAGATGATGGTGGGTGTGTTGTTATGTGGAATCGGAGGTAATTTCTATACACATCCTATGACTATATTATGAAGTAATGTTCTCACATGATGTTCGGTTTGTGATGAAAGGGCTTTCTCATCCTAAAACCTATGAGCTATGTACATGTTATATAAGGGGTAAACTCCTTAGACCTATGTTATGAACTAATGTTTAGCAAGACTCAAAGATGCTTCAAAAAGGGAATTTAGCTTAGCAAAGAGTGAACTTGACAATGAGATGTGTTCCTTTACAAAGGAAGGGAGGTTCACACTATGTTGTCTCATGAGGTGGAAACTAAAAACCTAATTAGCATAAAGATGGTTTCTAGTAAAAACCTCCTCGTTCTTTAACTATGTGCCCCCATAGGAACCTTAGCTAGTGGATCCACCTAAATGTTATATGAATGTTTATGTGTCACCTTGGAAAGTAAGACACCCTCCTTTCGATGTGAGGGGATGACACCAGATTCCATGTAGCTCATAATGTAGGTTATGCGAAGTTCCCCAAATATTAAAATGAATGAAAGTAAGAAGATGAACACTAACAAGAACTACTTAAGAGGTGTTACTTAGTGTAGGTAAAGGTATGAAACTTTACCTATATATTTCAAAAGTGGATCTTCAGGGGAGTTCTAGGGTGGATTCTTTATGTATATATGCTATGAAATAAATGATGTTGGTGTCATATGATATGCATGATGGTGGTTTCACTTGATATATATGAAGTTGACCTCACTTGGTATGAATATTGTTGGCTATACTTGTTATAATTATGTAGGTGGTAAATGACAATGCTTGTGATCTTATCGATAGTTTGCTTGGTGTGTGTGGGGTTATGGGGCTTCACATACACATTGCACTAGTAGACTTGATTTTAGAGGTTATGAGTAAGGTCTTGCGATGTATTGGTGCAATGGACTCTAAATATGAAATGTTGACTATGGCTTTATCATTATGTTACTCTTGAATATATATATATGTCTTGTTGTTGTGGTATGGACTAGTATATTGTTCTTGGAATGTGCATAAAGGCTTTTTAAAATGATTCTTATAAACAAAATATTCCTTTGTGCATGTTTTCAAACGATTTACTTTCATATATTTTCATACTTAGTAATGTGGTTTGTACTAACCCATATCTCTTCTATGTTCTAGACAAATGTAGGTTCAGGCCATTGAGGTGATTCAAGGCTATTTTCTCAAGAAGCTTGGATTGTTTTCCTAAGTTGGTGAATCCTCAAGTCTGAGAACAAAACCTTATGATTCTAACTTTAGTTGTTTTGCTTATATTAAAATACATTATTCCACTTCTCCTATTTCAAGGACTATGTTGTATTCATTTTATATGACTTGTAATAATGTAAGGTCTAAGTCCAAATTTCTATACTGTTATGTTTAGATGGGTATGTGAGACAAGTTAGTTTCTATTTTGATATATGAAGTGAAGTTGAACTTCGAATGAAAAGTTTTAAATTTTCCGCTTTTATTCTATCTAATATGCAATGATGAATGCTATGGGATTGTCTAAGACCTCTTCAAGGTTGACGATGCCAGTTACGACTGGGGGTACTCTCGATTCGTTACAAGAGGAAATGGTAATGGAGGTAGAGGTAACGCCTACCCGGCAGGGAGGTAGCTCAAGTGGATGATAGAGCTCTATGTTATGCCTTCCCGAGCAAGAATGAGGTAGAGGCGCCTGATGCATTGATCACAAGTACTATTCTTGTCTGCGACGGAATGACTAATGTATTGTTCCACCTATTATTATGTGTTTGTGAGATTCGCCTCTGATTTTGGGATGTTGTGTAATATACTTGATGATCCCATATGTTTTCTTTCCCGGTTGGTGAGTTAGTCATAGTCACCCATGTTTATCGTACTTTCCCTATTTTGATTATGGAATTTCAGACTTGGGCCAATTTGGTGATTGTGGATATGGCTGACTTCGACATAATCTTAGTCATGACTTGGTTGTCTCCCCATTATGTGTCATTAATTGTAATTCTATGTCTGTGACTTTAGAAATTTTGGGGAAAAATTAGAGTGGGAAGGGGTGTACAAGCCTGAGGAAGTTAAGATTATATCCTCCATCCGAGCTAGTAAATTAGTAGAGCAAGGTTGTTTAGCTTATTTGTCCCATATTAGGGGTGTTGAGATTGAAGCTCATTCATTGGGTCTATCCCGGTGGTGTCCAAATTCGGTTAAGTTTTTTCCAAATGATTTGCCCAGCATTCCTTTGGATAGAGATATAGATTTTTGTATTGACTTAGATCCTGATACGCACCCCATTTCTATCCCTCCATATCGCATGATTCTGGTGGAGTTGAGAGAGCTTAAGGCTCAAATCCAAGAGCTTCTTCACAAGGGTTTTATTCGTTGTAGTGCTTCCCCATGGGGTTCTCTGGTGTTGTTTATTAAGAAGAATGATGATAGCATGAGGATGTGCATACATTACATGTAATTGAATAAGGTCACTATATGGAATAGGTACCCCTTGCCTAGGATAGATGATCTTTTTGACCAATTACAAGGTGGAACGGTCTTCTCTAAAATCAATTTAAGATCTGGTTGCCGTCAATTGAATATTAGGCCTGAAGATATACCCAAGATGACATTTAGGACTTGTTATGGGCATCTATGGACTTTCGGTTATGTCGTTTGTGTTGACTAATGCATTTGCAACCTTCATGAGCTTGATGAATGGAGTATTAAAGCCCTTTCTTGACTCTTTTGTGATAATCTTTATCGATGACATTTTGGTGTATTCGAAAAGTGAAGAAGAACATGCTAACCATCTTCGTACTGTTTTGGGCATCCTGGGAATTTAGTGTTTCTTTATTGATTACCGTATATAAATTGTTGTTTGGAAATCACGAACAAGCAGAGTGAATCCGAAAAGGGAAGGATGAAGTTGTCTAGGGTTTCATGCTTGTTTCGAGGTAGGTGATGGTTATGATTCTATGATTGTGTGATATACCCTTGCTTTGCATCGTTGTGCTACTGGTATATTTATACATGTTGCAATATAGATCATAGATTGTTAAAGGGGATATATGAATATAGATATCATGAAATCATGACTTGAATATGTGATCTTGATGTGTTGTTGATGTGTCATTGGGATCGACTGCTACATTCTGACACTCTAACTGGGATTGGTTGCCACGTTCTGGCATAAAATGGGATTGGATTGTCACATTCTGGCATGCTAACAGTTTGACTTTGGATTGCGTGAGAGGACCAACTATGTGACGAAGCATGTGAAATTGTGATATTGATTCTTATGATAGTATTGAATATGTTGATATTTATGCTTGTGTTATAATGTTGTAATTTCTTGTTTATGTTACACTAGTGGGATAGCCGTGTGATCCTACCAGTACACTGTAGTTGTATACCGAGTCTGCATTGTCTCTTATTTTTGTCGAGTAGAGGGCATCTTCACGCGACTGTTGACAGACCTCTCTTAGGAGATCGGTGATCGCTTCGAGTTCAAGGGCGAGCCACATCGTTCTGGATGCCATGGAATTCTCTTCAATCTTTTTCGACCATTTTCGGACCTAGACCTTGTTTTAGTTAGTGAGATAGTTCATTAGAAATTCTTGTTAGACTTGGTTATCGTTTTTTGTTTTGGTACATTGACTTTCAGATTCCGGGTTTAACTTCCAGATTATTAGTTAGTTGTTAGATCTTTATTTAGTAATGGAACCTTGTCTTTAGTTATTCAATTTGCTTTCATAACTCAAATGTCTTAGTTATTAGGTTTATTGCTTTGGTTGGTTGCTAGTAGTTGTTCTCCTGTAGTGTAGGTGTCAATCACGACGGTCCGGGTCGTGACATTAATGTAAAGTTAAGTTATAATATTGTGTATGTTTTAGTAGATTATTATTGTGAGTTTATCACTAAATGTTTTAAAGCATTGTACTTAATTGGTTTGTCTAAACTGATTTGCCCTTGTTTATATGTTAAAGAAGCAGAAATTGTAGTATTATTTTCTCTTGATTACATTACACTTTTGTAGATACTATATATCATCATCAGTGGCGGAGTCAAAATTTTAATAACGAGATTCAAAATCTGAAAAATATACACACAAATAGCCGAAAAGTTCGACATCTAATATATATATTTACAAAAATATTTTAATCATATATAAATAATTTAATTTTCAACCGAAGAGGGTTCGGATGAACCCCTGAATAGAAAGTGGCTCTACCAATGGTTACAATAACAATTAAAAGATCATAGTCAATATATTCTCACAAGTCAAACAAGAGAATAATGTGTACACTAAACACAAGTTATAAGTTTTGTGCACATATGTACTACTATCAAACCGTATATCAGAAATTTGAAACGCCAAACGATTTGCTAGTTAATTTTATGATTTTAGTTCCATTTGAAACATATTAACATTGTTAAAAAAAACTATCTCATTTATATCAAAAATATTTTAGAACTTTGACTTAAGTAATTCAAATCTTCATATTAATAAATAAAGTTTTTACATCAACATACATGTGATGTATTGCAAACAAATGTCTAACCTCTTATTAACTACATTTTTGTGCATGTGTGTATATATTTAAGGCTAATTATTATAATTTGGCTTAATGCCATTAATTTTATTGAGTTGTGAGTAAATAAACACACAACCAAATATGAAGTGTAAACTTGAACTAAAATTGTAACCTTGATTGGGAGTAAAATTGAAAACAAAATATTGAAAGATTCTTTTGTACAACTTTATAACCTAAAAGTATTTTCTACCAATAAGAAAGAAAAGTACAAAAGTTTAGTTGTTTGTCTCTCCATGAGTCTTAAAGCAAAAACAAGACATTCATAAATCATAAATCTTATCGGTATGGATGTGAAACTGTTCTCAGCAGATCCTGAAAAAATATTAAAAGCCATTTAAACACGTATAGGTCTATAAATACGTTATAAATACATAAGAACACGATTAGAGCAACCTATCTTAAATGAGGTATGATATCCATGGTCAAGTTGTCGTTGAAATGACTTTTTTAAAGAAAAAGAAAAAATTTATTAGGTAAATATATGAAGGTAGATGAAAATAAGTTTTAATATACAGTATATGAAATATCAAAGGAAGAGTTTATAATTATGGAAGTTGTATTAAGCAGTGGCGATGTGCTTTAAGATTCCACTTCAACATTAGAGCTTGAACTATACATCAAAATCCCGAAGTCACAAAAAGTATTACTCAGTAATTAGTGCGCTATAAAAAAGTGATACTACCTCATTCCTCTACTTTTGTATTACCCTTGGTCTTTCCCCTGCCATTGGTCTTGTGGCCTCGCCCTTCTTTGAACTTTTGCTTTGTTCTGTTGATTTCTTAGACGTGCTTTTTTTTTTATCTTCAGAGATTTTTCTAGACCTTATCTCATTCTCAATAAATTTGGATGTCCTTTAGTTACCACACATATAGGGTCAATGAAAATGGTGCTTTGTCTTTCCTCACTTGTGTTTAGTTCCACATTTGATTCGTTAACTCGATCATCACGTATATATTTTTTTTCAACCTCATAAGGAATTTCATCAAGTTCTTCACATAATTAGGCTAACCTTTATCATCCAAATTTATAATGTGTTTCAGACCTTGTAGCTCGCCCTGATAGGCCAAAATAATGAATCATAATATTACTAAACCATATAGAGGAAGGCTTTAAATTATTCACATGCGATTTTTCATTTGAAATGTCATCAACCTTTTCTTTGATGGAATATCTTGTCTTCCTACTCAACAAATAACATATTGGAAGTGAGTAAATTTGTTTCTTTATAAATTCAACAAGCACATGCTTATAGAAGATTCCCATGAACTCAAACTTACAACAAGAAAACGTAGCATCTTTCAGTATAAGGTTCAATCTAAAGTGTAGGCAAACATTTGTTTTTGAAACAAATGAACTTTATAGATATGTATTCCCTCCTGAACCTCAATATTTTCTGAAATAAATTTTGGTACTGAATCAATTCTTCTTGAAAATTCTGAAATATTTTTCTAGAATATACCTTTGTGCTTCATCCTCCAAGGAATATAATGTCTTCAAGGTAGCCTTTGAATATTTTGTCTTATATTCTTTTTTCCTTATTTTATCATACCTATCATCAATAACTTTATCATATTGTGCTACAAATACACTCATCGGTGTACTAGAATTATGATAATCCTTATTAAATTTGTTCATACTCTCACCTCTTTGAGATGTTGACATTCCAGTACAAATATTCCTTCTCACATATGCCGGAATTCATTTTTACGAATTGCATATATTTTTTGCAATTAACTATCTTCGTCTAAATTATAGTTTTTCATAATATCAATCCAAGTAGATTTAAATTCCTCAGGCGTGGTCGTACCATGAAGACACTTACTAAAACTTAGTTTTAAAATCATCAAAGTCATGATAGATACGACTTAAATATTCAAAAATTTTCTTTTCAATGTGCCACATGCAAAACTGGTGTGCACAATTTGGAAAAACATTTCACTGCATTTGTTATTGCAACATCCTAATCCGTGATAATCGAACTAGGCACAACACCGAGCAATGTCTCTAGCCAAGTGAGAAGTAACCACTCAAAAGTTTTTTGAGTTTCATCCCAAAGAAGAGCACAACCAAATAAAATGGATTGATTATGGTTATTAACTCCAGTGGGACAAAAGACATCTTATATCTATTTGTCAGGATGTAGGATAAAAAATGACAACATCCCCAAAGTTTTTATTAACTATCCTAGACCTAGAATCTACCCAAATACAATTATCTAGACGAACTTCTACATCCATTTGTATTGCATAAAAGAAACCAGGGCTTTCAGATTGACGCTTTTGAAAGTATTTCGACATCAATTGGACATCTCCTTTCTCAAGATTTTCTTGCCTTTTAGTACTGAAGTAAATTTAAATATCTCGTCCAGTTGAATTGAGATTCTCTATACCCCTGCCTGAGCAATTAATACTGATGCAATTTTACTAAGATGAACACCTGAATTATCGAATAGATCAATAAGATTCTTTTGAGTTTCTGACTTTTTTCTTTTCTAACGCAAGAATTTTTGGCTATGTGGAGAAGCAAGCCCATGATTATGGTTTGAGACTAGCCTAGCAACCCATTTTTCGTCTTCTTTCTTCTATAAATATATCAACACTTTTCACCCTTCTTTAGTTTCATCTCGTTGCATATTTTTTTCAAGGCTCTGTTTTTAACGGAAATCTTCTTTTGAACAAATAAATTTTTAAACTATTATTGATTTATCTTTGCTTGATCTAGTGATTTAATTTTGTGCACACTAAAATCACTACGATGAGCATAATCAAGATAAAATTAAATGCAACATCAAGTGACTGAAACCACATACCGATATATGACACTCTTGATTCTTCATCATCAAAATGGAGATATCCTCTTGTGAAGATTCATTGTCTTATGCCTTTTCCTCAGGTATTTGTCATGCAACATGTAGTTAATGAATGTTAAACTAACAAGCTAAATATAACTTAAAGATTCAAACTATCTTAGTGAAAGTAAAACAATGTCATTATGCATATAGATTTTGAGTTTGTTGGGAGTATGTCACATAAGAGATACATCGACGCCTCCCATTACAAATTTTTAAGTTACAACACCATACTGAAACCAAATTCAAAACGATGAAACAAAAAATAACGATAAAATATTTTAGGTAAATCAAAAATAGAATCCTAAACTAATTTGATAAAATAAATTTGAGTCATACTTGCCTTTGTACTACTATATTTAAAATTTATATTCTATAAAATAAAAAATAAATAAACTTAAAAACTTACCTTTTGTGTGACTTAAAGTTAAGTGACAGTGTAGAAAGAATTTCACTCTAAAATTTATTACCCACAAAAGTTTTATGTAGGCAATATAGATTTTCTTATGTGGTTTTTTTTTTTTTCAATGTTGTTTGTTAGGAGATAATTTCGAAAGTTATTTTCAATTAAAACAAAATATGAAAGAAGACTTTCGTCAACTAGCTATGAATTATGGAATCCTATTTACTGTGAAAGTTGAGCATTTTAATTTCTTTTTTTAAAAAAACTAACAATTAAATCCTAGTTTGAAAAATAAAATAATTATAAACAATTTCAAGTTATAATAAACCATATCCTCATCAAATTTATCAAAGAGATAACTGCACAGAGAATTTCAAATAATATCAATTCAAAATAAAGATATTAATTCAACAAATAATTGTTGTCAAAATTTCAGTTCAACAAATACACTACTCACCTTTACAATTATTTTAATTTTGTATATAGCTTTTTCCATATAAGACGATTTTATGAATAATATCATTATACTATGCTATTTTTCATCACATAACATAAATTGGAAGTCTTTTTTAAAAATTTCTTTACATTAACTACACAAGCCACGGCCGCAGTGGCAGTGGCAATAACAATAGTGGTAACAACAGCAGTAGCAGTAGCAATAATATCAGCACCACAATTTAAAAAAATATCAGCACCACAAAATTCGTAGATATCTTGAATGATGAATAAAATTTTTATAAAAAATATTGATATTATGTTTTTTCAAAAAATAAAATATAAAAATTATATAAAATCACAAAATTAACATACCACAAAATTCTCAAAAAAAGAAGGGCAACTTTCACATATAGCAAACAAAAAATTCATATTTATATGCTATAACAAACTTTGCATAATTGCGCTCCATAGCAAACATAAAAACTGTATAATTCGCTATACATATACAAGTGTATAATTCGCTGGCCTAAATTGTATAATTCGCTGGCCTATTTTGCTGCAATTGTATAATTCGCTATCCTATTTTCACTGCAATTGTATAATGCACAATTATATAATTCACTGCCTATTTCGCTGCAATATTAAGTGTATAGCAAGAAGATATATGTTTTTCTTTCGCTTTATACAAAAACAGAAACACAATATATACACTTTTGTTGTATAAAGCTAGAGAAAATTGTATTTCACTACAATTGTATAATTCGTTGACCTTTTTCTCTGCAATATTTGAAGTAAAATGTTTGTAAATTGTGTAATTAAGTGTATAACACGAAGACATATATTTTTGCATGTGTATATACAATTTTCTCTCGCTCTATACAAAACACAAACAGAATTATACACTTCTGTGTATAAAGCGAGAGAGGCGAGCGAGAATGGAGAGTGGCGACCGAGATTTCTGGGAGAGAGACGCTGGCAAGTTTTAGCTAATGTTTGCTATGTAGCACAATTAAATCAAACCCTAGCTATTCCATTTAATTTAGGTTATTAGTTTGCTATTATATACAATTTTCCCAAAAAAGAAACAGCAGCAAAGTAATAACTGCACAAATACGTGTAAATGTGGAAGTATTTTAGTATTATTTTTCCTCTTTTTTCTACTAATTGATATTTATTATTTTAGTTTGAAGGAAATCTATTATATATATATATATATATATATATATATATATATA
>NC_028637.1:55283009-55286922 GCF_001406875.1 Solanum pennellii
TAATTGAAGGCCCGTTCACGGGTCTAAGATATTCAATTATCTTTTCAATTTTAATTCAAAAAATTTACCTAAATTACATCTTATTCTATTATAGTTTTAAATTTTTTTACCATTTAAAAAAATTACAAAAATTCTCTCTCAGCTACATTCCTATCCTCTGTATATATCACTATCTCCTCTCGGATACATCTCTATCATCTCTTGAATACATCTTTATCTCTTCTAGAATACATCTTTATCCTCTCTTGGATATATCTCTCTCCTTTCAGATATACCTATATTCCCTCTCGAATACACTTCTCCCCTCTCGAATTCATTCGCGAGATATGTGTCTGCAAGTTTTCTGAATAGTATCACGACCGATGTTTCCGCATTCTGATGATGAATCTATGATTTTTTTGTAATTTAAGAAAGAGTAGGGATAAAATGTAATTAGCTTTTAACACCATGAAAACTTATGTGGCATATTTTTTTTGTAGTCAACTTCAAATTCACAGGACCAATATAATCAACTATCTTTTCAATTTTAATTTAAAAAATTTACCTAAATTCACATCTTATTTTATTATAGTTTCAAAAATTTCCTACCATTTAAAAAAATTACAAAAATTCCCTCTCTGCTACTTTTCTATCCTCTGTATACATCACTATCTCCTCTCGGATACATCTGTATCATCTCTTGATTACATCTTTATCCCCTCTTGAATACATCTCTATCCTCTCTTGGATCTCCTTTCAAATACACCTATATTCCCTCTCGAATACACTTCTCCCTCTCAAATTCATTCGCGAGATATGTGTCTGCAAGTTTTCTGAATAGTATCATGATCGATGTTTTCGCATTCTGTTGATGAATCTATGAATTTTTTGTAATTCAAAAAAGAGTAGGAATAAAATACAATTAGCTTTTAACACTATGAAACTTATGTGGCATATTTTTATTTGTAGTCAATTTAAAATTTACGGGACCAATATAATCAACTATCTTTTCAATTTTACTTTAAAAAATTTACCTAAATTCACATCTTATTTTATTTTAGTTTCAAAAATTTCCTACCATTTAAAATTTTTTTAAAAATTTCCTCTCAGCTACATTCCTATCCTTTGTATACATCACTATCTCCTCTCGGATACATCTCTATCCTCTCTTGAATACATCTCTATCCTCTCTTGAATACATCTCTCTCCTTTCAGATACACCTACATTCCCTCTCGAATACACTTCTCCTCTCTCGGATTCATTCTCAAGATATGTGTCTACAAGTTTTCTGAATAGTATCATGACCGATGTTTCCGCATTCTGCTAATGCATCTATGAATTTTTTGTAATTTCAAAAAAGAGTAGGAATAAAATGTAATTAACTTTTAACACTATGAAAACTTATGCGACATATTTTTCTTTGTAGTCAATTTCAAATTCACGGGACCAATATAATCAACTATCTTTTCAATTTTAATTTAAAAAATTTACCTAAATTCACATCTTATTTTATTTTAGTTTCAAAAATTTTCTACCATTTTTAAAAAAATACAAAAATCCCCTCTCAGCTACATTCCTATCCTCTGTATGCATCACTATCTCCTCTAGGATACATCTCTATCATCTCTTGAATACATATTTATCCCCTCTTGAATACATCTCTATCCTTTATTGGATACATCTCTCTCCTTTCAGATACACCTACATTCCCTCTCGAATACACTTCTCCCCTCTCGGATCCATATAGTATCATGATTGATGTTTCTGCATTCTGCTGATGCATCTATGAATTTTTTGTAATTTTATTGAAAAATAGTAATAAAATGTTATTAACTTTTAACACTATGAAAACTTATGTGACATATTTTTCTTTGTAGTCAATTTCAAAAGAATGATGTATCAATATGTTTAATAACATTTGACTTCAAAATATTCATTTTATTCTAAGTAAGATGATTTATAATCATATGAACATCTATGGTTTGTTTTAAACCACAGAGTTCTAAAAGTGTTTCTTTTTTTAAAAAAATACTTCATGTTAAGTAAAATAAACATTACATAACTCAAAATGGAATGAGTAAAAACTTTAGATCAACTTTATATTTAAGAAATTTATGTTTTTATAACTATTTTTCCTTTTAACAAAATTTAAAAAGAAAATATTAAAGTTTTTTCACAATTATTTTTATAGTATTTTTTATCAATATTTTGTCGATAATATGAAAATTGTAATAAAAATAAGGTTATAAAATAACTTAATTTTGAAATTCAAGTTTTGAAATCAATTGAGAAAACATTTATTTTTAAGTTGTAAATCATTCATAATCTAATATTTAATATGCTACTTACTCTCGACGAATGACACTAGTTTATCATAAATCAAGATTGTAAGAAGTAGAAATCAATATTAAAAAGTGCAACTCTCTATTATATGAAGGTCATATGAGTTAGTTGTCACTCGTTAGAGCCATGTCATATGTTAATTGTCATAATGAAACAACATGAAAATAATAAGAGATAATTTATCTATAGTTGAAAACTATTTATGAAAAATGGAGTACAAATTATATATTTATATATGTTTATGTCATATACATATTACTGTAAAGAAATTTCACACTATAAATTTATTTACTTATTTTAATATATAATTAATTTTATTATGAAAATTTACAAATTTGATGTTTTATGAAAAATTGGTATGAAGATTTTTATATGTCCTCATAGTAAGTAGTTATTTACTTTATAATATAGAGGATTATTACTTAAAATAAGTTATCACGTTAGGTAACCATATTTGTTGTAATATATTAATATAATTTTTTTAAAAAAAATATCTCGTAAATCAATTTTCTAGGTCTTAACAAATTATTAATTTAAGATTACATTTAGACCTACAAGAATCATTAGTATGTTGTGAAAATAAAAATTTATTCTACATTTTCTTAATAGATATTTTTTTATTCAATGAGAATTTTATACTATTATAGAATATAAATCTATAAGAAGTGTAATATCTCATTAAAACAGACTAATTATTAGTCTATAGGGAAAAGACATAAATTACCCCCTAACTTGTACCGAAAAGTCAGTTACACACTCAAATTATTGCGGCGACCTATTACACACCTAATCTTGTTCAAAGTAATATTAATACCCCCTTCCGAAGACAATCCCAGTTCTATATGAAAATGTGAAATACACGCATTTTGACACGTAAATTATATTAGTTTTATTTTTTAAATTATTTTTTCTTTAATATTATTTTAGAGATATTTAAAAGTAGAAACCTGACCATTCTTCCTCCTCTCACCATATATATATTTTTTTTGTATAATCCATTGAATGAAAAATGAGAAATTTGAAAAGAAAAGGTAGACAATAAGACTATTATGAAGTATAGAGGTGTTGGCAACAACGATAGGTGGAGGGACAACATCATTGTTGCCAATGAACTTCAGATCTGTAAATTTCAGATCTGTAAAGAATACGGATAGAAATAATTTTTCTTAATGGATTTTTTATTATTTTAAGCAATAGAATCATGAATTTTATGTATAAATGTGATAGGATTTTTAATAGAAGTCATTATCTTTCTCATGATTTTTTTCGGTGATATTCTCTGATGACTGTGAGTAGAAAAATCACGAACTTTAACATAGATTTTGTTTTATTTTGCTGCTTCCTTTTGGGTGAATAATGAAAGTGAGCACATGACTGTAGATCTTTTGGAATTTTTGTTTTAATTCGATGTTTGTTTGATCATTTTGATGTCACAACTTGAGAAAACAATTGTTCTTTTAAGAGTTTCTATTTAAGGATAGTATATTGGATATGCTTCCAAGGATAAAGTGAAGAAATCATTAATGGTGACAAATGAAAATGAATTGTTGAAGAAGAAGAAATAAATATATATATATATATATATATATA
>NC_028637.1:55286937-55316656 GCF_001406875.1 Solanum pennellii
TATATATATATATATAAACTTTAGAAAAATTGGGGCCACCAATGAAAGGACCAAAAAAAGAAAAGAAGATTGATATAATTAATATATTAAAAATTTTAATACTTAATTGTATAATGACAAAAAAATAGTGCTACGTATTTAAATTTGTGAGTTTAACATACATTTTCTTCTTCTCACGCACCTTAAAGAAAGTGAAGACACTTTCTCTGCCATGTCACCTTCAAAGGGGACATTAATATCACTTTGAATAAGATAAGGTGTGTAATAGGTTACAATGATAGTTTAAATGTGTAAATGACTTTTCGATACAAGTTCAGGGGGAAATATATGCCTTTTGCCTTAGTCTATATTTAAAAAATTTAAGAAAAAAATGTGATTGAAAATGTTGGTCCACATCAAATGCACATCATTAGGATAGACATGACATTTAGAAAAATATATTTGGTTGTTTGGTCATTACAAATCTATTACCACTTTCTTGATGTCATAATATAGAAAAAAAACATTCTACAATCTTGTATTTATTAAGATTATTTTTTACCTTAAATAAACTTTCTATCATATTGTTGCACAAATTTAATACGGAAGAAAAATTGTAAAATCTTTTGATTCGAATAAAACATATTTAGAAAATGTATCAACAAACCATCTAATCTTATGATATCAAATATTTCTTATGGTATGTTAGAATAAATAAATTAGTAACATAATTTTTTATTCAAACAATATGAAAAGAATAAAGTGCACACAAGTAAAAATATTTGAAGTATTTGATATTTAATCAACGATAAGATGATCATAAAATTAATAACATTCGTAGAAAAATTTCAACTTGAATAAAAGCCTAGTTGATATAGGTACAAATATAATATTTTAATACAATAAAATAAATTGTGTACTAATAATATTAATTTGTCACGATCCAGATCGTCGTGATTGGCAGCGACACTAATCCTTCGGTGGGAGAACCACTACTACCACCCAACTAAGTAACTAAACTAAAATTAAGACAATTAAGTTATGGAAGCAAGTTAATTAACTAAACAAAAGAGGGATTTAAATACCTAGAATCTTAAAGTCAATGTACCAAAACATTTAACAAGATCCATAAATCTGAACAAGAAGGGGTACATTCTCAAACTAAAGAACTATTTAACTATCTAGAACAAATGCCTAAGTCCAGAAATGGTGGACATAAACGAAAATGAATCCCCTGGCAGCCCAGAAGAATTGGCTCACCCTTGAATTCGAGCGACGATCACTAATCTTCTAAGCGAGGTCCGTCAATAATCGCGTGAAGAGGCCATGTACTCAACAAAAATAAGAGCAAGTGCAGTATCAATATACAACCACGGTGTACTTGTAGGATCACACGGCTATCCCTCTAGTGCATTATAAACAAGTCAAACAACATTGTAATCACCTGCATATATAACAACATCTACAACATTATCAACATGAAAATCAACAATATGTTACATGCTTATTACATCATTGGTCCTCTCACTGAATCCAAATACAAAAGTTAACTTGCCGGAACGTGGCAATCTGATCCCAAAGCTATGCTGAAACGTGGAAATTTGTCCAATATTATGCCGGAACGTGGCAAACCATTTCAAACATATGTTGGAACGTGGCAACCGATCCAAATTAGTTATGCTGAAACCTGGCAACCGATCTCAAACAAACTTCACAATCACAATATCACAAGTATAACATTAAGATCGTACATTTACATCATGATTTCATGGCAAGTATCATTCATCTATCTCATTTAGACCAAGTGTGATCAATATTGAAACATTCATACAAATACAAGTATCACAATGAATCAAGAACATGTATACATCACACAACTATAGAATCACAACCATCATGTACCCGAAACAAGCTTGAAACCCTAAGAAACTTGATCCTTTCCTTTTCACCGCTAGTTCTTGGTCTACAAATAATCGTAATAACACGCTAATAAACTAACAATCGCTAACTACCCAAAACTATAATAATTCTATGAACCCTAGATCAAATCCATGATCTTAACTAACCACTTTAGGATTGTTTCCACCATATATTCCATAACAGATCAATTTCCCATCATTATTACCACATCCCATTACGTACTACGGATCGAAAAACTAATTTGGAGGATGAAAATCTTACCTTTAGCCTTAAGAAAGGTGAAAAACGAGTAGAAATTGCCAGGGGCATTCCTCAGCTCTATAAGTCGAAAAGTGCATAATGAGGTCATTTTGGGGTTTATTAACGACTTTATCTCGCGTCCTACTTGACACAACAGCATCCATCCCACCACAGTGTTGTGCCAGAGCAGAATATTCCCCCCCCCCCCCATTAGGGCGGGATTTTTGAATGAGCTCTCTTGCTCAAGAATTTCCAAAACGCCATTTCACAACACACCTTTAATCCACGACACTGAGAAAGTACTCTTTATGCAAAGTTTGATTCTCGGAGATATACTCACTCAAATTCAATTCCGTAAAGTCGCATGGATTCGTTAATGAGTTATATAACTACTCATGTAATAAAAATCATAAATGGTTCACTCGATTTCTATCAGATTTATCTACATTTTGATGACACTGATTTCTTCCAATTCTGGACAAGGTTGACAAAATTCAAATACTAGTAAAAAAGGTTTTTTGGCCCAAATTTTCCCCCATTGGCATTTCTATAATGACGGGAATAGGTTGTTGCAATAGATACCAATTTACCATCACTCGTCCCTGAGTAAAAAACTTAGGAATGATAAGAAAAGAAAGAGGTAGCACCTGATTTGATGAACAATTGAGGATACTTGTCTCGCATTCCTTCTCGGTCTCCCAAGTAGTTTCCTCGACTGGAAGATGCTTCCACTGAACCTTCACGAACCTAATATCCTTGGTCCTCAGCTTGCGCACATCATGATCAAGAATAACAATCGGTTCCTCCTCATATTTAAGGTCTTTGTCTAGAAAAATTGAGTCCCACTAAAGATATAATCCCTATCACCATGACACCTCTTCAGCATAAATACATGGAATATCGGATGAACACTTGATAAGTTAGGAGGTATGGACAACCTATACACTACCGGTCCCACACATTCAAGAATCTCAAATGGACCAATGTATCTAGGAATCAGCTTACGCCTCTTACCGAATCTCATCACCCCTTTTATGAGTGATACCTTAAAGAATAAAAGAATCTCCAGTCTGAAATATCATGTCTCATACCTTATGATCCACGTACTTCTTTTGTCTACTCTAGGATGCTAAAAGCTTAACTTGAATACTCCTAACCTTATCTTGAGCATCCTTTACTAAACCCACCCCCTAAGGTTTCACATCTCCAGCCTCAAACCAACCTATGGAGGATCTACATCCCATCCCATATAATGCCTAAAATGGAGTCATATCAATGTTTGAGTGATAACTATTGTTATAAGAAAATTCGCACAAGGGTAAAAAGTTATATCAATGTCCTCCAAAATTAATCACACATCCTCTCAACATGTCATCCAACACTTGAATAGTCCTCTCAGACTGTCCATCCTTCTGTGGATGAAAAGTTGTACTAAAAGTGAGTTGGGTGCCCAATTCATCACACAATTTCTGTCAAAACTTGGAGGTGAATTGGGTACCACGATCTGAGATGATAGAAATGGGCACTCCATGCAGCCTCACTTTATCTTTTATATACACCTTAGCCAACTGTTCCGCATTATAATCTATCCTTAGCAGAATAAAATGGGATGATCTACTCAACCTATCAACCACTACCCTAATAGAATCAAACTTCCGCAATGTCTTGGGAAGATCAACCACAAAGTCCATAGCTATTTTTTCCCACTTCCATTCCGAATCGGCATTCTTTGAAGTAAACTTGCCACCCTTTGATGCTCATATTTCACTTGTTGGCAATTTTGACACTTCGCCACAAAACTCTGCAATGTCTTTCTTCGTACCCAACCACCAATAAATTCGCTTCATATTCTATACATCTTTGTCCCACCCGAATGAATAGAATATTAGGAACCATGAGATTCTTCCAATAATTTTTGGATGAAGTTATCAACTCAAAAAACACATATTCTCCCTTTAACACTGGTTACACCATCCGCATAAAGGGTGGTCTATTTCTTCTTATCATTCGCCATCTTCTCCTTGAGATTGTTCGAATTTTCACCCTCAAATTATCTGGCCTTGATCTCCTCAATGAAGGTGGACTTAAATTCAATGCTAGCTAACACCCCGACCTTTCACAGATGCCCAACTGCATGAACTTGTACTCTATGGTCTAAATTTCCTTGGCCAAAGGTCTCTTCGTTACACTTAAGTAGGCTAAGCTACCCATACTTACCACCTTTCGACTCAAGGTTTTGCCACCACATTAGCCTTGCTCGGATGGTATTGAATGGTCACATCATAATATTTAAGCAACTCCATCCACCTTTACTATCTCAAATTCAGATCCTTTTGAGTGACACATGCTACAAACTACAATGATTGGTAAACACTTCACACTTAACGCCATAGTGGTAATGTCGCCAAATATTCAGAGAGAGCATTACCGCTGCTAACTCCAAATTATGCATTGAGTAATTCCTCTCATGCACCTTGAATTGGCGCGAGGCATAAGCTATAACATTCTTACCCTGCATCAATACAACACCCAAACCAAAATGTTAAGCATCACAATAAACAACAAAGTCTTTACCTTCAATCGGTAATGCTATGATGGGCGCGGTGGTCAAGAAAGTCTTCAGGTTTTGGAAGCTTTTCTCACATTTTTCAGTCCATTCAAATGGAATTTCCTTTTTGATCAAATTAGTCAAGTTAGTAACAATGGAGGAAAAATTCTTGATAAATCGGCGATAATAGCTAGCGATCCCTATAAAGCTCATAACTTCCGTCACCGAACAAGGTCGAGCCCAATTCTTAACTGCCTCAATCTTTTGAGGATCTACCATTAAAACTTATTTTGAAACTACATACCCCAAAAGCAACCGAGTTCAATAAAAAATTTTGCACTTAGAAAATTTAGCATACAACTTTTGTTTCCCAAGAACACCAGACCAATACGAAGATGGTCAACATGTCTTCCTTATTATTTGATAGACCAAAATATCATCGATAAATACTATCTCTAATTAATCAAGAAATGGCTTGAACACCCTATTAATTAAACTCATGAAAGTTGCAGGCGCATTGGTTAAACCAAAATACATAACCAAAAACTCATAGTGCCCATAGAGAGTTCTAAACGTCGTCTTGAGCACATCCTCTGGCTCAATTTTCAATTGATGGTACCCGAATCTTAGATCAATCTTCGAGAAAAACATTGCCCCTTGTAATTGGTCAAAGAGATCATCTATTCGAGGCAAGGGATGCTTGTTCCGAATAGTGACTCTATTTAATTGTCGATAATCTATACGCATTCTCATGCTACCACCCTTCTTCTTAACAAACAAAACTGGAATATCCATGGGGAAGCACTAGGACGAACAAATTCCTTCTCAAGAAGCTCTTGGATTTGAGTCTTAAGCTCTCTTAATTCTGTCAGAGCCATAAGATATGGAGGAATGGAGATGGCGCGCGTACTAGGATCGAAATCAACATAAAGATCTATATTTGTACCCGCAAACATACTAGACAAGTCATTGGGAAACACTTCACTAAATTCGGACACCACAGGAATAGACCCAATGGATGGAGCCTCAATCCCAATCCCTGATATGGGCCAAATAATCAAAACAAACTTGCTCTACTAGTTTACTAGCTTGAATGGAGGATATAATCTTATCTTGCTTAGGCTTGTACACCCCTTCCCTCTCTAATCTTTCCCTTCCCAGAATTTATAGTCACAGACTTAGTATAACAATTCAACACAATATAATAGGGGGACAACCAAGTCATGCCTATGATTATATCAAATTCAGTTATATCCAAAATCACCGAATCAGCCTAAGTCTGATATACCATAAACAAAATAGGGCAAGCACGTTAGACAACGGTAACTATGAGGACTCTACAACTGGGGTGAAAACATGAATAGGGGCATCAAGTACATCACATATCATATTAAACTTGGAAGAAAATCTCACTGACACATAAGAATAAGTAGAACCGGGATAAAATAATACATTAGCCATCCGATCACAGACAAGAATAATACATGTGATTATCGCATTAGACGACTCAACCTTATTCTTTCCTGGAAAAGCATAACATTGCGTCCTATAATCTTGACAAGCCACTTCCCTAGCTGGTTGCGCGTTACCTCTACCTCCACCACAATTTACTCTACCTCCACGATATCGCTATTTACCTCTTCACCACCTTGTGGACGTCCTTTATCATTATTACCATTCCTCGCATGTATCATTGCTCAAGATAGTTGTTGTTGCATGGAGTCTAGCACACACGAGTCGGGGAAATCTCTCCTCATATGTACAAGTTCTCCATAATTACAGCAAATACGATCACAGGATGGTTTGCTGCCCGCCAAAAGCGTGACTCCTTGGCTATCCTAGAAATTATAAGATGAGTTTCCCAAATAGTTACCTGTAAAGGTGGGCATAGCAGATTGAATTGGCTTGGCTGCTAGTGTTGGCCTACCGGATCCCTTCGAACAGGAGCCTGAAAATTTCTGGAATTCTTGGCTCTCTTAGCTAACGGCTTAGCCTGACTGTCTTATCTCAGCCCCTCCAATTTCTTCACATAGTTTATCACTTCATTGAAGCTCCTCCGTGCATAAGTAATATGAACAAATAACACTTGCAATTCATAATTCAATACCCGAATAAATAACTGGATCCTCTCCTCCTTTGTACTCACCAATGCCATAAAATCATCCTTTTACGATCTCTCAATGTTATAGGCATATGTTTTTTTGAATAATAGAGCATGAAACTAGGTCCAGTGAGTGGGGGTAAAGTAGAATATCTGTAACTCCATATAAGTCTCCACCATTGCTTGGACTCACCTTGAAGTTGGAAGGACACAAACTCAACCCCATGTTGGTGAACAGTACCCAGTTTATGCAGCCTCTCATAAGAGTCTACGATAAACTCAGAAGCGTCTCAGTTTCAAAACCCAAAAATGCCGAATGCTTAAGCTTGAAGAACTTAGTTAACATATTATGCTCATTACTAGTCATAAAAGAACCAAACAAAGGACGGAAGAAATGATCATTACTTCCCGTTCCACTCACTTTAGGAGTAGTGCTAGCAGTAGGAGGATTGGCGGGAGCCTGAGTCTCTTGGATAGTGGGGCGCATTCTAGGACCAACCAAACCCTTCAAAAATGACATGATCTGTTTTGCTAGCAATGGATCCAAGGGAGGAATAACTGCGGCTTCAACTGGTACCTCTTTCTCATGTCCAATTTCCACAACATCTCCAACATTGATATCCTCCTCTATCTTCTCATGATGTGCATGAGGGTTCTGATTCATAAGATCATTGTCAACTGGTACCTCATTCCAAGTAGGCGCTACTCTCCCACGAACTCTACCCCTATCTCTTCCTATCCTTGCATCGACGACGAACTCTCACTAAAATTTCCTCAGTTGGAGCGTTGATCGAGCAACGAGACGGACACCATTGAATTTTGTATCAACCATCTACAGACAGAAGAGTGAAGGAGGTTTGATACTAATTTGTATCACCTAGATACCAATTGGACCCAAGTTATAGCACGAAAGGAGACAAGAAAAAATATACATTTTTCCTAATGTCCTATAGCCTCTTGAAGAAAACTAAAGGTGTTTACGTACCATTCTACGAGACTTTATTAGACTTGTTTTGGTATATCGAGATCATCAAACCTAGGCTCTGATACAAACTTTGTCACGACCCAGACCGTCATGATTGACAGCCACACTAATCATCAGGTGGGAGAACCACTACTACACCCAAACTAAGTAACTACACCAAAACTAAGACAATTAAATTACAGAAGCAAGTTAATTCACAAAACAAATGCGGAATTTAAATACCTAGAATCTGAAAGTGAATATACCAAAACATCTTACAAGATCCATAAATCTAAACAAGAAGGGATACATTCAAAAACTAAAGAACTATTCAACTATCTAGAACAAATGCCTAACTCCAGAAATGGTGGACATAGACGCAAGAGAATCCCATGGATGCCCTGAAAAATTGGCTAACCCTTGAATTTGAAATGACGATAAGCGAGATCTTTCAATAGTCGCGTGAAGATACCCTGTACTCCACAAAAATAAGAGTAAGTACACTATCTGTACACAGTGCACTGGTAGGATCAAACGATAATCCCACTAGTTCAATATAAACAAGTCAAAAAACATTAACACATACATACATATAAACATCTACAACATTATCAACATGAAAAGCAACAATGCGCTTCATATGCTTATCACATCATTGGTCCTCTCATGGAACCCAAATCCAAACAGTTAGCTTGTCGAAACGTGACAATTCGATCCTAAAGTTATGCCAAAACATGGAAATCCAATCCAACATTATGTCGGAACGTTGCAACCCGATCAAAAGTTATGCCTGAATGTGGTAATCGATCTAAGTTAGTTATGCCGGCATGTGACAACTGATCCCAAACGCACATCATAACTAAAATCACAACTATATCATCAAGATCATACATTTAAATCATGATTTCATCATAAGCATCATTAAGCTATCTCATATACAACAAGTTGTGATCAATATTGCAACATTCATACATATACAAGTGTCACAATGAAGCAAGAACATGCATACATCACACAACCATATAATCACAACCATCACCTACCTTGAAACAAGCTTGAAACCCTAAGAAACTTGTTCCTTCCCTTCTTGGATTTGTTCCACTTGTTCTTGGACTATAAATAATCATAATAACACGAGAAATAAGAAGCAATCCCTAATTACCCAAAACTATAAAAATTCGATGAGCCCTAGATCAAACTCATGATCCCAACTAACCACTTTAGGGTTGTTTCCACCATGGAATCCATAAAAAATCACTTCCCCGTCATTATTGACCCATCTCATTATGTTCTAGGATCAAAAAATGGATTCGGGGAGTAAACAACTTACCTTTAGCCTCAAGAAAGGTGAAAAATGAATAGAAATCGTCTGGGGTCGTTCCTTCGCTCTATAAGTTGAAAAGTGCATAATGAGGTCATTTTGGGGTTTATTAGTTCCTACCCGCCACAACGGCACCCATCCTGTCACAGTGCGGTGCTAGAGAGGAAAAATCCCACGCCAGGAGGGATTCTCAAACCAGTGAGCTCGCTCAAGAATTTTCAAAACCCTATTTCACAACATACTTCTAACCTATGACACTCATAAAATACTCTTTACACTAAGTTCAAATCCCGAAGATCTACTCACTCAAATTCAATTTATAAAGTCACACGGGTTCGTTAACGAGTTATCTAACTACTCATGTAATCAAAATTATAAATGGTTCACCCAATTACTATCGAGTTTCTTTATATTTTAATGACTCTGATTTCCTCCAATTCTTGAAAAGGTTGGGAAAATCCAAATACTACTAAAACAGTTTTTCTAGCCCAATTTTTTCTCTGTTGGCATTTCTATAACGACAAAAACAGGTCGTTATATAATTAAATGTGCTCAAATAAATAAGTTAATGATTTGTACTATATTATTATTATTACCAATTAAATATATTATTAATTGCATCATATATTTCGTTAATTATTTTAAATTATAAAATTATTACATTTTAAATCTTCCGAACAACACACAGACAAGTTTACTAGTTATTTTTAAAGAGTCTGAGCTCATGTCACATCCCGAGAGCACACCCTAGGATCTAGGGTATATGTCGAATCACAACCCCGCGTACTTGACCTCTCGGAGGTCTTGTACAAGCCCTTTCCGTATCATTCATCGCATATACATATATGAAAAGTAGTGCAGAATTAAAAATTTTCATAACATTCGAATAATCTTTAAAATTATCTTTCATATAAAAACCATAGGAAATGCTAAGTCTCATGTCATCAAATCTTAGACTCAAAATAGACTTGGGACACGACCCATACCTTCGAGACTATAGTACTACTAAGTCTATTACAATACTTCAATAGAAGAAATAAAAGACATATATGCCCTTGAGTCAAATGAGGACATACTTCAAACTTGCTTGAAAGGTCCTATAATCCAAGCTTCGCTCCCAAAAGTAACTTCACCTATGAATCACTTTAGAGATAGATAAAAGCATGAAATTAGTACAAACACATGTACTAAGTATGTCATAATGCATAAAAATCATGATAACGGACATTTAATAGAATATGCTCTTTTTGATTAAAATCATTGTATAGCATAAGAACAACATTTAAGACCTTAGAAACACGTAAGATATTACATAAGCATTTTATCACTATTTAAGGAATGTTACAGTGAACTTAGGTCACTTTACAGTGACTAATTCCATAGTTACAGTGAAGTTCCTCAACTTCACAATGACCCCTTTCTAGCATGCAATCTTCTCACCCAAAGACTCACTTAAGTAAGAAAAAGAGAGACCGCTCATACACCCTCTCTAGGCACACCTAAATGATCCTTAAGAGCACCTATAATGAGATATACACACTTACAATACACCAAGCACATAATCATGAGATCCTCCCACCAAAGTTGATTCTAAGGTTAACTTGAGTGAGTTGTGAAGCGACCGGCCATACAATCCCTTCACACACACTTAAGAGATCCTTTAGAGTACCTAGGATAAAATCATTCTCACTTAATACAATAACATACATATAACATGACATTCTCCTCCCAAAGGTTATCAAAAGACTTTATCAAGTAAATCAAGAAGAGAATGTCCATACTTGACCTCTTCAAGATTACCTAAATAATCCTTAAGACTACCTAAGTTTGGATCATGTCTACTTAATCAACCAACTTTCCTAACTAGAGTCATTCTTAAGACTTATCCAGGTAAGATATGAAGTGACCATTCCTATGCCCCCTTCACACCTGAACTAGACTACCCTTTACTACTCTAGATAAATACTTATTCATTTAACATTCTTTCTAATTTAAGTAATTACTTTCATTAGTTCATTTAAGAGACATTCATAACATATAAGGACATTCAAGTAATGGTCTTGGGGAAGACCTAGGGAGTTACTCACTAACTTCTTCAAAGCATATTGTGCAATGTCTAGATAGCGTCCCATACCACTATCTAAACTTCGTAGAACTTCTCAAATACTAGTAGGTTTCCCATATGATGAGAATAATCAATAACCTACATAACCATGATAGTTAAGCATGGAATCCAGAGTTGTAACCTACTCTGATGGAGGGTGTTCTACTTGCGAATGGTAGAACTTGGACACATCCCATGTAGGCACATGGTTAAGGAATATGAAAGGTTTCTTTGTACTCTAGCCTCATTTTTTAACTAGACCTACTTTCCTTACCATACTTACTCGGTGCTAGCCTTTGTTCTCATAGAGTAATTTACATTAAGGATCACCTGAAGAGGTTCTATATCTAGTTCATAACCCAATCACATTCACCCTATCAAAGAGGTACCTAGGGCTGCCTTTCAATGGTGAAGAGGATAACTTGATGACTTTTCTAAGAATGATTTCATGTTGTTCCAGCCAACCAACCTTAAGTCTACCATTCATACAAGAAGGACACCATTACAGCTTTCCACTTCAAGGATCATAACCTTACCACTAGGTTGAAGGTTCCATATAAAGGACCTTCTACCAACATTCAAGGTCACATGTCATTTATACATACAAGACTAAGAGGCTTTAGTATCCTAAGTCAAGACATCTCATATTCACATTCATGCATGTATCATGTAAGGAACACAAGTCTACGACACAAGACACACAAAGACTTCACTTTAGCACATATAACATATCATTCTAGAAGCACATAGGAACAACCATTATCACATATAAGTCACACTATACACTATTATAACATCATCAATATAACCATCATAGACTCATATAGTCAATTAGGAATAACCATGCATCAACTCTAAGACTATATCCATAAGGACATAGTCATAGACTAGCATGATCACCTAACAACATCAAATAGAAGAACACATACTTTCACCTTAATCACATGTAGATAGATATGATCATACTCCACATAAATCAACTACATAAATCATTATAATATATCAAGTAATGCCGACAAGGCCATGATCATCCTAATACATAAAGTAACGCCGACGAGGCCACATAATTCACAAGAAAAGCACATAGCACAACCACCATAAGTGGACCATAAAAATCACAACATAATTCAAGACCTACATTACATAAAATAAAGACAATTAGGGCAGCTTACAACCAATCCATTCTCACCACTTCAATCCATAGCTAATCACCCAATACAAAGCCAAAAGGCCCTAACCCATGACGATGATCATCAATTCAATATAAAAATCACAATGCTCAATGAATCTAAATCAATTCACTATATATTGATCAATCTAAGACAACATATGCATCAATCCAATACAATTCTTACATCATTCAATAGCCCAAAGAAAACTACACTAGAATTCATAAGCATTCGGACATGATCACTTAACCTATAAAATAGTCAAAACTAGAATTGCATGGTCTGCATGAGTTCATAGAATTTTTAGGTTAAAATTATCAAAATAACATCAATTCAATCATAATACAATAATCCAAAATGTTTTATGCAAGAATTCATGTCTAGATCACAAATTGGAGAATTCATATTTTTTATCATCTTTGAAAAATCATTGGAATTGACTCCTTGAAGAAAAGAGATTCAAGGATGAAAACCATACCTTAAATAGAAAATTAACCCACGAAATTGATGGAGAAAAAGCTAGGAAAATCAGTCGTCTTCCTTGGAGCTTCAAAGCTTTAACAATGAAGTTTTGGAGAGAAGAATGGAGAGGTTTTGTATTGAGTTGAGAGTTTAGCTTTGATTGGTAAGTTAGGGGTACAAAAAGACTCAATAGCCATCAATAAGTCATTCTCAATTACACAAAAGACCCCTGCACTTATTAGTCATTTTAACCAACTCAAATTTGACTTAAAAACGACGCGACCAAATCTTGGAGTTTACTGCGCATCGCCGAGGCATTTTCAAATCTTGTTTCTGGAAAATTTCAAGACAAAGTGGTTCGTGACAGCCCCGCGTCGCAGGGCAAGAATTTGGACCTCTGAATGCCAGTTGTGTGACGCGCAACCATTGGCAGATTGTGGCTGGCGCGGCAGCTTGGCTGTCCAAGCTATCCCATGCTTGTGTCCTCTTTGAGGACCCTTTGGCTGGTCCCCCGGGCGTTGTTCCCGAACATTTTGACCCTTTGCATGTCAGGATACGCATAGGAACCATCCATACTCAATTTCACCGTCAAAACATCCCAACAAAACATCACTAGAAAACACTACGACACACTAGTTCAACTTCGACTAGTTCCTGGACATCTTGGATGTTCTTGGGCGTTTGAACTCCAAACACTTCCAAACTTTATATACTACCTAAAAACACCATTATTTACCATTTTAAGACTATAAAACATCATGACATACATGTTAGGCTCTAGGTCAACCTAGCTCATTTTTAGGGTGTAACAACTGACATGTCGGCCAATTGTGTGGTTATGCCATTAATTATATTTCTCTTATTTTGAAGTGGCACTTTCTTGGACGAACAGAACACTACCAAGTTATACAGAAAACATTCCAAATTCTCTATAAAGTTAATCGTGGCTCATTAGTTGTACATCTGTCTTTCTACATGTACAACAACCCACAAGAATTATTTTTCTGACTTTTTTCCCCACTTTCTCTCTTTGTATTCGTTCGGCTTTCTTCTTCTTTTACTATACTACTTTCCATTCTCCCCTTCACACTCTCTTTGGTTTATCTTTGGCCGTAAATTTTTCATAGATTTTAAAAAGATTTTGAATTATCAATTATTATGACTTATAGGAGGAGTTTTTACTGATAGACATTCAAAAATGGCCTAATTACTCTCTATAGTTATAGTTTGATAATTACAATTCGTAGATACATGTTATAGAGAGAGGAGAGAGAAGATCAAGACTGGAGAGAGGAGAGAGGCGAGCAAGAGAGGATAAAGAGTTGAAGAGAGGTGAATTGTATATGTATATTGGTTACATAATTGTATATTATAAATATGTATTTCGTATATATGAACAAAGAGATTAAGAGAGGGAGGAGAGAGGTGAGCGAGATTGGGAGAAGGAGCAGGGAGTCGAACAAGAGAAGGCAGAAAGTGGGAGAGAGGTATGAATTTAGGTTAGATAATTGTATATATACATATGCACTTGTACTGTTGTACATATGGCAAGTGAGATTGGTAGAGAGAGGAGAGAGGCGAGCGAGATTGGAAGAGGGAGGAGAGAGGCCAGCGAGAGAGGGCAAAGAGTCGGAGAAAGGTGAATTATGTATGTATATCGGTTAGATATTGTATATAATACATACGTATTTGTATATTCTGACGAATTATAAGTATAAAAATGTGGCGAATTATACAAACTCAAAGTCAGCCCACATAATTAATGTATAATGTTAGTCGTGAGTGGTAATTATAGCAAGCTATAGCTATGATGAGTAATTAAGCAGCATAAGTTTACTTAACCGCGTAGTTTCCTGTTTAATTTATACGTAGTTTACAAATATATAAATTTCATTTTAAAAAAATATTGAAGATACCATACGCAAATTTTCAATTAAACTTAAACTATTTGACTCTTAAAAAATGAAAAATGCCATATAAAATTAGTCAAAGGGAGCATAACTCTCATTAAATTTATTTCAATTTTATTTTCCATTTTTAACATAATTTTTCAAGTAGAATTTCTAGGAATTCTATTGTAGACCCATTTAAATTTTACCCTTTTGTTTTAAATTCATGCCCTTATATATTATTTTATTACTTTAGCTGGCATCGGCATTTTTATATATGACATCTACTTTGGAACATTTTATAATGTGGCATAGACTAAGAATTGAGATCATATCATTTAACAATAATAAAATTTAATTTATTATTATACTAATATCAATATCATATAGATTGAGATAAAAAAATATACATATATCATTTAAAAATTATGTAAAAATATTATAAATTATCATAATACACTCCAAAATATTTAATATACGTTATTATCCAATGACATGTAAATTAAAATAAAAAAATAACATATTTTCTTTAAACAATGTAATTATATTATAAAGTATAATAATTAACAACTTAAGATATTTTAAATTTTTGGTTGACTCTCCAAGTTCTATATGCCTCATGTTATTGAGACAGAGAGAAACATATATCAGTTTAAAATAAATAAAAATATTATAAATTATAATAATTAACAACTTGAAATTTACAAAAAAAAAAATTTTTTAAAATTTAGTTGGCTCTCTAAATTCAATCGGTATAACAATAACTAAAACAGAAAAAATAACATAGATTGGGCTCGTGCTAACCTTTATGTTTTTTTTTTAAAAAAAAACCTTCTATAGTGTTTATGAATAAAAATCTTATGAAAAAAATATTACATATATAATAGTTAATGACTTAAAATATTTAAAACGTATAAAAAGTTTTTGTTGACTTTCAAAATTTCATCTATGCCACATAAATTGGGAGAAATTTAGACATATAGATCTATTAAGTTTCTAATTATTATGAGTTATAGTACATTTTATGTAATTTTCATATAATATATATTACTCGCTTTGTCATGACTTATGTGATACAAATGAAATTTCAAAGTTAACCAATTTTTTTTGCAAGTTTTTTTTTATGTTTAACTTGTTAATTTTTGTGATTTATAATATATTTACGTAAAATACACCATAAATAAAAATAGAGAAAACGGTCAAAAGTCCCCCTAACCTATAGCCGAATTCCCAACTACACACTTGTATACTTCACTATGATCCTATTACCCCCTTAAACTATTTTAAATGAAGTTATTTGCTCCTTATTTGTTGAGGTGACAAGGAATGCGTAGTTCACTCTTTTTGAGAGAGTGGGATCAAAAACAAACTTTATAAGTGTTTTTTATTTCATTATTAATTTTCTACTTTCAATGTTTCCTTGTATTTTATTTTTATACTTTTGATACTCCTTTTCTTCTTTCTCTCTAACAAAGAAGAAACACCAGCATCAAATGGGTTGCAGTGGCGGCGACACCTACTATCCATGTGAACTTCACTTATCCACCACCAAATATTACAAAATCTTCATTTTAAAGATTTTCTAACTAAACTAAACTAACTGCATCTAAAAAATTAATTTTCAAAATTCATTGACTTTTTGAAGGATTAAATTGATAATGATTTTGAGTGGAATTTCATTAATTTTGAGATAAAAAGAAGGAAATGGTGTAGAAATGGAGATTTTCAAAAGTTTTTCTTTTATATTAAAGAAAACTTCCATTGCAAATTGAGGATTTGTTTCCTAGACTTCTTAACCTTGGCCTCTAGGAAGTACATCAATAATGAATTGCTTCCTGGCGAGAAGCATATTGTTCATGAACTTGCTGGTATGAATAGTGTCTGCCTTGTCCTCCACGGCTAGCTTTCTCTTAGAGCAAAGAGTGAGGCAGAGAAAAGGCACTCATAGGCAGTAGCGAAATATGTAGCTAGAGAGGGGATTTTTAAATGTTGAATTGAGAGAAATTTAGATGAAAATTTTTGGTGGATGGGAGAAAATCATAGCTACATTAAATGAGTTAAAGAAAAAAAAAAGCAACTACGATAGGAAGACTCCGGCAGATGGCTAATGCCATGTCTGGAGATAAAGAAACCAAATAATTATTTTTTATACATTCAAAAAATATATACGACGTGGCAAGTGCGTGACATTCACCACTTAATATGAATTTGGTGATGAGCTTTTAAGGGGTTATATATTCTATTTTTAAAGTATTCTGGGGGGGGGGGGTAACGGACCTCATAAAGTATGAGTGTGTAGCTGAAAATCCCGCTATAGATTGGGGAGACTTTTAATCATTTTCTCAATAAAATAGTTAGCAACTCAAAATATATAAAAACATAAAAATTTGATGGACTTCAAATTTCATATGTACCTCACTAATGAAAACAAAAAAGAGTAAAATATATTATGCCCCGTGCTGGCTCGGAGTCCCATATCTATTAGTAGATATATACTAATGCAACCAAGAATGCGAGGGGCTTGTTTTTGTTAACTTACAAATTATTTCAGAAATGGAAACGTGTAAAACTATTTTTAGGATGAGGAATTATTTAGTTATGAATGACCTCAATGACCTTTTTTCTTTTTTGGTAATATTTTACTTTTAACTTTTCATGTGTCAAGTTTAAGATAACAAGATTAAAAAGATAATTTTGTACATTTGACATTACTTTATTTAGGATCACAAGATTAAAAAATCTTCTTTATTTCTTATATTTCGTGTCAAGTCAAACAATACCATGTTATTGGAACGTGAAACAATTCTCTCCATAAATATAGCTCAATGCACCATAAATCATGATTTATTAGAGAGAAAAAAATCACAACTTTAATTTTTTTTAGTTTATAAAATTATTACTTTTTTATATATTTTTGTACAAAATTATTTATAGGAGTAATATATAAGTGAAGGATCAAATGGTCATTGAATATTTAATAAATAATTCGTCAATTGAAAATGTCAATTTAGGATCTTTCCACTTTTAAAATATTATGAGATATGAGTTTTTAAAGGGTAAAAATGTCTAACAACTTCCCATAGACAATTTTGTCTTTCAATTTTTAAGTTCAAAATTTCCACTTTTAGTGTTAGTGTAAAATACATCCATATCCCCTTGAACGGTAACACTCTTTTTAAAGAAAACATTAAAACTTTACAAAGGTTATTCTTGTTCAAAATGTATTTCTTTCCCTTTATATTTCTACGTGACTCGTAGAGTGTATTTGACTTGCCACTAGCAAGTAACCTAAGAAAGAACAAATATTTTATTTATTTCAACATTTATTTGATTAAAAATTATTTTCTTTTTATTTTATTGTATTTTCATTTTTTCTTGTCCTTTTATCTTCTTTCAAACTTCTGTTTCGTCGAGGGAGATCAGAATTAGTGAGAAGATGATTGAAACTCTGAGGAAGTTCAGAAATGGCCGGTGGGGGAGATTTAACGACAATGCCCACATCGCAGGGAGAATCGCTTAAACCGACGGAGGTCATGTTCAGACTATATAGAATATAACCCATGTGAGTCCGAGCGTTTCAGTCTTTGAAGATATAATATATCTTGATTTTGAGTAAAAAAACAAAGGCATTCTGGTACTACAGTGTTGCTTAGCCATTGATTTCATAATTTTTTTATTTCCAGTTTTAATTTTGATTATGCGATAGAAAATGGTTGATATGGTATTACAACAAAGGTGGCAGTAGGATTATCGTTGGCGGCAAAGAGGAGAAAAATTCAGTGGTTGCAGCAGTACTCCAACGTGCCTGAACAATCGAAGAAGAAGAAAATAATTTTTCTTTTGTGTGAAAATAAAAATAAAAATAAAAGTAATGACACGTGGTAGGTGATAACTTGTGTGAGTATGCACTCTGTGATTCAAAAAATGAGATACTTTTATCACTTTCAAATAATTATTCAATAAGATGTTTAAATTTTTTTTTATTTAGTGTAGCGATAAAATGATAAACAGATTTTACTCATTAGTGATTTCTATTTTTAATAATATATGATAATGATTGAATAATTTTAAAACTGTTATAAAGTATTTGTATTATAGTGAATGTCTATCATGTGGAGTCCTTTTTAGGATATGGTTAAAGAGTCCTCCTACTTGGGGACCAAGTTAGATTTCTCCTATAAATAGAGTGCTCCTCTTCATTGTAAATTAATTCATCAAGAGAAATAACAAGTCTTCTCTTCTTTTCTCTCTAGTTTCTTCTTCTTATTCTATAGTTTTATAACACGTTATTAGCACGAGACTCTAATTTCTCAAAAGTGAAGGTTAGATTTGAAGAATTAATAAAGATATGGATAATTCTAAGAACATATTATCGAAATATGAAGATATTTGTTTGATTGATTCTGGTACAACACATACGATATTCAAAAATAAGAAATATTTTTCTCATTTAAGTATGGGTAAAATAAATGTTACTACAATCTTTGGTAGTACTAATATGATTGAGGGTTTTGGAAGAGCCATTGTAATTTTGCCCAAGGGAACTAAACTCATCATTAATAATGCTATGTTTTCTCCAAAATCTAAGAGAAACTTGTTGAGTTTTAAAGATATCCGTGAAAATGGTTATCATATCCAATCAATGGATGAAATAAATCTTGAATATCTTGGTATCACCAAGTATGTCTCTGGGCATGTGTTATAGAAAAGTTCCCTGCTTTATCTTCTGGCTTGTATTGGACCAAAATTAGTGCATTTGAGGCACATTTTATAGTAAATAAGAAGTTTACTGATTCCAATACATTTGTACTTTGGCATGATCGTCTTAAACATCCTGGGTCAATAATGATGAGACGAATTATAGAAAATTCGAATGGACATCCACTAAAAGACCTAAAAGTTCTTTTAAATAGTGAATTTTCTTGTACTGCTTGTTATCAAGGCAAGTTAATTGTGAAACCATCACCAATGAAAGTTAAGATTGAGTCCCCTTCGTTCTTGGAACGTATACATGGGGATATTTGTGGACCTATTCACCCACCTAGTGGGTCATTTAGATATTTTATGGTTCTAATAGATGCTTCTTCTAGATGGTCTTATGTGTGCCTATTGTCATCTCGTAACTTGGCATTTGCAAAATTATTGGCACAAATAATAAGGTTAAGGGCACACTTTCCTGATAATCAGATTAAGTCCATTCGTCTTGATAATGCTGCAGAGTTTTCATCCCAATCATTTAATGATTATTGTTTAGCAATTGGGATAAGAGTTGAACACTCCGTTGCTCATGTTCATACTCAGAATGGTCTCGCAGAGTCATTAATTAAACGTTTGCAATTAATAGCAAGACCATTGCTTATGAAAACTAAGTTGCCCACTTCTGTGTGGGGACATGCAATTTTGCATGCTGCAACACTTATTCGTCTCAGACCGACAAGTTATCATAAGGTTTCTCCATTGCAATTGGTTATGGGTCAAGAACCTAATATATCCCATCTAAGAATTTTTGGAAGTGCTGTACATGTGCCTGTGGCACCACCAAACCGCACTAAGATGGGCTCTCAAAGAAGGTTAGGAATATATGTTGGGTTTGAGTCACCCTCCATTATTCGCTATCTTGAACCATTGACTGGAGACATGTTTACTGCTAGATTTGCAGATTGTCGGTTTGATGAGACAGTTTTCCCAAAATTAGGGGGAGAGAATAGTGAAATAAAACGAGAAATTTTGTGGAAAAATTTATCATTGTCTCATCTTGATCCATATTCTTCTACTTGCGAACAAGAAGTACAAAAGATTATTCATCTGCAGAAAATTGCAAATCAAATGTTATACGCATTTACAGATTTGAAAAGGATTACTAAATCACATATTCCTGCAGAGAATGTCCCAATTCGAATTGATGTCCCTAAAGGACCATCCACTAGTGTCATAGCTAATGAGTCAAAAACACACCTAAAGCGTGGTAGACCATTGGGGTCTAAGGATCAAAATCCTAGAAAAAGAAAGATTAAATGTCAAGATGACACTATGAAAGAATCTCATATGGAAGTTCAAAATTTGAATAAGTCTGATATTCATGAAAGAATCAATGAACTTGAAACTCAAGGAAATAATGAACTATCCATAAATTTAAGAGATGTTGAAACTAATATGAATCGATCAGAAATAGTGGTTGATTATGTCTTTGCATATAATGTTGCAACAAATATCATGCAAGATAATGAGGATCATGAACCTCAATCTGTTATAGAATGTCGACAACGAAATGATTGGCCAAAATGGCAAGAAGCAATTCAATCAGAGTTGAATTCACTTGCCAAGCGTGAAGTTTTTGGACCTATAGTTCAAACACCTAATGGTATTAAACCTGTTGGTTACAAATGGATTTTTGTGCGAAAAAGAAATGAGAAAAATGAAATACAAAGGTATAAAGCACGCCTTGTGGCACAAGGATTTTCTCAAAGGCCTGGCGTCGACTATGAAGAGACATACTCACCCGTTATGGATGCAATAACATTGCGTTATCTCATTAGTTTCACAGTCCATGAGCAACTTGAAATGCATTTGATGGATGTGGTTACAGCCTACCTTTATGGATCACTTGATAATGAGATATACATGAAAATTCCTGAAGGATTTGCGATGCCTAAATCATGTAATTCAAAATCTCGAGAAATGTATTCAATTAAATTGCAAAGATCATTATATGGTTTGAAGCAATCTGGGCGCATGTGGTATAACCGTCTTAGTGAGTATTTAATTAAGGAAGGTTATACAAATGATGCAATTTGTCCATGTGTCTTTATAAAGAAAACAATATCGGAATTTGTTGTACTTGCTATTTATGTTGATGACATAAATCTTATTGGAACTCCAATAGAGCTTCAAAAGGCAATTGATTATTTAAAGAATGAATTTGAGATGAAAGATCTGGGAAGGACAAAATTATGTCTTGGTTTGCAAATTGAGCATTTGACAAATGGTATTTTTGTTCATCAATCTGCCTACACAGAAAAAGTGTTGAAAAGATTCTGTATGGATGAAGCGCATCCATTAAGTACTCCGATGGTTGTTCGTTCACTTGATGTGAATAAGGATCCATTCCGACCTCAAGAAAAGGATGAAGAAATTCTTGGTTCTGAAGTACCATATCTTAGTGCAATTGGTGCACTAATGTATCTTGCTAATACTACAAGGCCTGATATAGCTTTTGCTGTTAACTTGTTAGCAAGGTATAGTTCTGCTCCTACTAGGAGACATTGGAATGGGATCAAACACATTTTGCGATATCTTAAAGGGACAACTGATATGGGCTTATTTTATTCTGTTAATTGTAGCCCAAATCTTGTTGGTTATGCTGATGCAGGATATTTATCTGATCCACACAAAGCTCGATCCCAAACAGGCTATGTGTTTATATGTGGGGGGACTGCCATATCTTGGAGATCTACAAAGCAGTCCATCGTAGCCACTTCATCTAATCATGCTGAAATAATAGCTATTCATGAAGCAAGTAGAGAATGTGTGTGGTTAAGGTCTATGATACATCTCATTCGAGAGAAATGTGGTTTGAAATGTGATAAAGTACCCACCACTTTATATGAAGATAATGCAGCATGCATAGCACAACTTAAGGGAGGATTCATAAAAGGAGATAGAACAAAGCACATTTCACCGAAGCTTTTCTATACACATGAACTTCAAAAGAATGGTGATATAAATGTGCAACAGATTCGTTCAAGTGACAATGTGGCTGATCTATTTACCAAGTCTCTACCAACTGCAACTTTCAAGAAGATGGTGCACAAGCTTGGAATGCGAAGATTCAAGTCTCTGGATTAATGTTCTCATTAGGGGGAGTGAATACGCGCTGTACTCTTTTTCCCTTACGAGGTTTTGTCCCACTGGGTTTTCCTTGTAAGGTTTTTAATGAGGCAGCCTAGATGCGTATTAATAGATATGTGTACTCTTTTCCTTTACTAGAGTTTTTCTTTTCTTAATGTTTTTTTAGTAAGGTTTTTGACGAGGCACATCATCTATGAATTAGACATTCAGGGGGTGTGTTATAAAGTATTTGTATTATACTGAATATCTATCATGTGGAGTCCTTTTTAAGATATGGTTAAAGAGTCCTCCAACTTGGGGACCAAGTTAGATTTCTCCTATAAATAGAGTGCTCCTCTTCATTGTAAATTAATTTATCAAGAGAAATAACAAGTCTTCTCTTCTTTTCTCTCTAGTTTCTTTTTCTTTTCATACTTTTTCAAATATAGATGAATATTGTTTGGCGGATAATTTGCAAGTGTAATAACTGATTATGCGAGATGTAAGGTTTAACGTCCAATTCAAAAGAGATATTAGTGGAGTGTTATAATACTTTAAGAAGAGGTGAAAATATTATTTGTTTTTCATTGTAGAGAACCAATCATGTCGAATGAAATTATGAAAAAATTACCCGAGGATGTGATAATTTATATACTTTTAAGATTTTCAGTGAAATCTCTGCTAAGATTCAAATTCATCTCCAAAAGTTGGTATACTCTTATACAATCCTGGAGATTTAAAAATATTCATATCAATGGCACTACAACAACCAACAATGAATTCATTATATTTAGTCGTTCCTTCAAAAAAACTCAAGGATTTAAAAATGTGTTGTCTATTAATTCTAGCCATGATCACAATGATCTTGTTTTACTAGATCTTGATCTTCCATATCTAAACTTCACTCGTGGTTTTAATGAACTCGTTGGTCCCTGTAATGGTTTGATTGTTTTGACGGATAATGATGTTATTATCTTATTTAATCCAGCTACTAGAAACTATATGTCACTCCCACCTAGCCCTTTTGTTTGTCAAAAGGGTTTTCATCGTAGCTTTAAAGGTGGCATTGGATTTGGTTTTGATTCGATTGGAAATGATTACAAATTTGTTAGGATTTCAGAAGTATTTTTGGATGCTTATTGGGGTCCTGAGAAGCAAGAGAAAAAAGTAGAGGTTTACGATTTGTGCATTGATTCATGGAGAGATGTGACTGCTGATATGGATCAACAGTTCCCTAGTGTGTTTAGTAATCCATCTTTCGAGATACTTCATCATGGAATATTTCATTGGTATGGAAAAAGAGATCGAATATATGTAATTCTATGCTTTGATATTAGTACTGAGATTTTTCACATAATGAATATGCCTGATTCTTGTAATGTATTTGATGGTAAGTGTTATAGCCTCACAGTCTTGAATCGGTTGCTAACATTGATTTGTTATCCAAGTAGCAATAATGACCTCAATCAACATACCATGGACATTTGGATAATGATGGAGTATAATGTACACCACTCTTGGACTAAAATGTATATCATTAAACCTTTTCCTATTGAATTTCCATTAACAACTTGGAGGGATCATTTATTGCTTCTTCAAAGTAAAAGTGGACTTCTCATTTCCTATGATCTCAATTCCAATCAAGTCAAAGAGTTCGACTTACATGCTTATCCAAAAAGTTTGAGAGTTATAGTTTTCAAGGAAAGTTTGATTTCTATTCCAAAAAGAGGACCCTAAGTATCAAGGTGCAACTCTTTTACATTATCTTCTTTAAATAGCACATAGTTTTCAAAAAAAAAAAAAAAGAATTTTCCATGAATATTTTAGAACTTTTTTGTGGTAAATACTCTCCATTTGAAAATAAATAATTTCTTTGAGGTGTGGAACACACTTAAGAAAATTAGTTTAAGAAAATTAGTTAAGACGATACAAGAAAAAACCCAATTACCAACTAAAAATTTGTTGGTAAATTGATCAAATCACTTGTCAAATTTAGTCACCAACTGATATTAATTTTTTTTTTTTGCAAAAAGGCTTGATAGTGAATTTTAGCAATCGATTTTAATTTGTTGGTAACTAAAATCATTTGCTGAACACCCAAAGATATTGTTTGAGAATTTTAAAATCATGTAACTTTTGTTGCTGAATTCACTAACCAATTTTTGTTTGGTCTATCATTAATATCTTTACTAACTACTACTAAATTTGGTACTTTATTACTTCCTGTGTTTCACAAAGAATAATCTGGTTTGACTTGACACGAAGTTTAAGAAAATAAAAAAAAATTTTGAATCTTGTGGTCTTCAATTAAAGATATGTCAAAGGTACAAAATTGCTCTTTAATCTTGTGGCCTAAAACATGCCTCGTGGAAAGCTAAACTAGAATATTACCAAAAAAAAAAAAAGAGGTCATTATTTTTTAAGCAGACTAAAAAGAAAAGGAGGTAATTTTTAAAAAGCGGAGGAGTATTTAATTCTGTTTGTAAATATGTTGTTAATTACAATAACAAAGACTGGATGTGCTGGTATTCCGATAACAATTGTATTAGTGGATACTAATAAGGTTGGCAGGGCGCAATAGTATTTTTTCTAAGAAACATTTGTAACTGGTTGACAATCTCAGTTACAGACAATTTATGTTGGTAATTTAGCTATGAATTTTAAATATGTTACTCCATCCGTTTTATAAAGAATGGTTTAGTTTGATTTACATGGAGTTTAAAAAAAATAAAGAAGACTTCTCATCATGTGGTCCTAAATTAAAGTTATGTAAAATGTACAAAATTTCCTTTTAATCTTGCCGCCTTAAAAATTTCACGCGGAAAGTTGTTACCAAACAAGAAAGAGGTTATTCTTTTTGAAACAGACTAAAAAAGAAATGAGGTCATTCTTTTTGAAACGGAGGGAGTAGTAAGTATGATTATTTTTTTTCTAAATTACACTAGTAATTTTGGCAACGGAAAACTTTCGTCAATAATTGTTAGGAAATTTATAATAGTTGTTAATTTGTTGGTAATATATCATTAGAGTTTGATATTCGTTTACTAGTTAATTGGCATTGTGGTTTTTATACTACTAACTCAAATATACATTTAGGGATCGTTTGGTGTGAGAGGTTAAAACTAATTGCCGGTGGTATAAAATTATTGTATCACGTTTGCGATAACTTATCCCACCATTTATATCATAGTGATGAAATAAGTTATCCCATATACATGGTGGGATAAGTTATCTCACGATAGCTAACCCAAGATAACTAATCCTGGAATAACTTGTTGCCAACTAAATGACCCTTTATAGTAAATTTTTTATCCTAAATAATTATATTAATTTATAGAATTTAAAAATCTAAAAGAGGCTCATTCCTAACACATTTCTCATCATATTTTTTTCCTTTTATTTCTAATCTAATATTTTATCACATGTCAAGGTTCCTGTCATCCTTTATCTTGTAAATAGTGTACAATGTTTGCAAAGTTTAATTGTCGTGACCCAACTTTTTGATTCATGATGATACCTACTATAACCTACCAGTACGTAAGCCAATTCGTAACCTGAAACGATATATAATGGGTATAAGAACAGAAAAAACAAGAATAACATTTTAAAATCGAATAGCTGAATAATTCAAGTCATTTCTATTTTTATGCCTCATGTCATCGGTCTTTCCTATAAAGACCCTATTCAATTATGACTTGCTGGGGATTACAATTCAATCACCTGGTCATTTATTTAGTTTCTATGCAAGTTTTAGCATTTTGGAGCTTTTGAATTTTTAGCGGTCATTTTATAAAAAAATTCAAGAAGATAACCTCAAAATTCTAATTCTTAGGACCCCATCAACTTCAAAACGGTCATTTTAGGCTAGTAGCATAGTCGAAATGATTCCCAAAACTTTTTGTTTGAGTCTATGCGATTATGAATTTTAACTTCCACATTAAAGCCCAAGTTTGACTTAGTCAACATTCTTAGTAAACAAGTCAACATTAGAATACCTTCATAATTGTTAGCCCCATAATGTTGAGTTTGATGAAGAACGACCCATCGTTTGGATGCAGAGGCTTCCAGGCTGATTCTGAGCCCCCTTGTGGATTTTTGCTTAAAATGGAACTTGAGTGGGATCCATTTTCATCAAAACGACATCGGATGGATGTTTCGGTGGTCCTATTGAGTCTATAATGTTGAATTAGATGGGATACCATATTTTGTTTGCATGGACAAGGTTCCAAATTATTTTCGGCCACCTCATCGAAGGTTTGGGTGCCTTAGCATATCAACTAATGTGTTGATAGTTGGTGTAGCTCATTGAGTGCCCAACATTCGCGCACCTAAGGTCGCGTTCATCTAGGACTGACACCCTTGGCAGAACGTTCATTCCAGTTTGTCACATTCGTGGGTGGAAGTAGGCGTAGCCTACACATTCTTCTAGGTTATTGCGTTTGCGGTGCCCAACTAGATGACTATGCCCATTCAGTCCGCTCTCCATGTTCAGAAAGAGGGTAATGAAGAGAGCAGCAGAAGAAATTGCACAAGTATGGGACGACGAAGTCCATGACGGTCCGTCGTAACCACGACGATCCGTCGCGATGTCCGTCGACCCAGCCGCGTTTTGACAGATTTCAAGCAAATAGAGTCCTTGTATAATTAGGTTTTTATTTTCTATCAATAGTTCGAAATATCTCATTTTAGACGTTAGACTTTGGGTTAGACGTTAGACTCCGCATTGTTAGACTGGGGATCATTATTAGACTCTGTGTATTAGTGTTAGACTTTTTATTATCATTAGACTTTTTGTGAGATTCTTGATTACTTTGAGATTCTTGCAAGTGATTGTTGGTGATTTTTAGTGATTAATCAAGAAAACTTTCGGATTTTACTCTTTCTCATTGAAGTAAGTACATGAATTCTTATATCATATATTTGAATATTGTGATTATGACTATGGGTAACTAAACTCCATAACTAGGGTTGTGGGAACCATAGGCAAATAATGAGGTAAAACCTAACTAAAATAACAATTCTAGAATAGTGTCTTGCATGTATTGATAATTCTTTCGCTTAGAAGTCTTTTTAACGGATGGCCAACGTTAGAACTCGCCTTAATGCTACTTGCCGGACCAAGGAGGTAGATAATAGGAAAAGAATTATCAACATAGATTTAGTGTATACTATCTAATAGGCTAGTATTGATTGGTACGAGGTAATAACTTAGTCAAATATCGAATACGATGCTTAATATGAGGTAAAGATAAGGGTTAGGATAGCAACACACGTAGCCGGACCAAGGTGCGGAGTGAGATTTTCTAGATGCCGGACCAAGGATTTAGAAATACATAACTTATCACTTTGCATGCAAGATACTAGGAAAGAATTGTTATAGTTAGAATTATCAAGTTATGAACCTGTGGGGAACACGTAAACCCTAGTTACTTTGATTAATTGATTAAACTCTAACATTCAAAGCTGTTAAGTGTCTCTTCAATTTCGTTAGTTATTTTTATTCATTTAGAAATAGAAACCCCCCTTTTATTGTTTTTGCTTTCCAAGGAAGTAATTGACCGAACAATAGTAATAATAGGTTAAAGTTAAGTCTAAACTATTTTCCTCGTGGGAACGATCCCAACCTCACTAGTTGGGTTATTTAGTTGACACGACCGCTTTACTTCTTATTTGAGAAGTAAGTATGAGCGTATCAGAAAGCAGTACTGTTTTCTGAAAACTAACCCAAATGCTCTTTGGAAATCTCAGTTTCCGTTCTTGTTTAAATGTGAAAACATTTCTTTTAAACGTCTCTGGGAATACATAGTCCCCATATACTTCTTTGAAGAAAACATCAACCTTACTCTTTACTAAACTCAACTCTTAAGTCTTAGAAAAAAGTTAAAATGTTTGTAAAAGACTTATGAAAACTTGAAATGAACTTCTATTACATAACTCTTGACTTTGATTTGAACTTTTACTTGAATTGACTCTTAACTAATCCTTGAATTGAATAATGGATTCAAGGATCATGACTTGTGTTTGGAAGGACCTCTTGATGTTTAGAAATGATTTTGAAAAGCTAAACTTAAGAAAAGTTATGAAATCACCGTCGTTGAGCAAGTCCGCGACGCGGAGATGCTCCTAGAAGATATTTGTGAAATTAGATTTTTATACAGAGGAGTCCGCGTCTAGCTCCGCGACGCATAGCTGATTTTTGCTCACTGGGGGAACAAGTCCGCGATGCGGACTTGTTTCAGTTAAGCTGTCTGACTTTTTCCTTATTCATTTTTCAACCCTAATTTACCTAAATTCGAATATCTTCCTCAAAATCATTTTTGGTCCCGATACCCAACATTAGTACTCAAGAATCTAACTCAATGGAACTCCAAACTTCAGCTTGAAGGTCTCAAAAACTCCAACAATCAACTGTAACGACCTGTTTAGTCGTTTGGAGCAGCAGAGTTTATTTCTGGAAATCACTGTCTGGGTCGACGGATCCCACGACGGATCGTCATGGGCACGACGGACCGTAGAGGGGGTCTCGTTCCAAAACACTTAGAATTTAGAAATTTGGGTACTGAGATCGACTCTCTCTTCGCGACGAAATGGCAGGACGGACCGTCGCAGACATGACGGGCCGTCACAGACTCTTTAATGAATTGAGTCTCTGAACTTTGTGACGGAAGCAGCAGGACGGACCGTCGCAGGCACGACGGGCCGTCACAGGCTGCGTAACCCTGACTGGGTCGGATTTCTGTTAAATGTTTTAAGGGGCGTTTTAGACTATTCATGCTTATAATTATAAAGTTAGTGGATTAATGTTAATAATTCAATTACTTGGGGGTTAAAGGAGATAACCTTGAAATAATTAGTGGGTTATTTTTATCATATTTTATACTTAATTATATGACAATTAGGGTAAAAGAAAAAGGGTTTGAATAAGAAAAATAGAAAGAACAAAGAGAGGGAGAAACGAGCTATCAAAAGAGAGAGAAAACGAAGAAGAACGCAGCCTTGGGAAAGTAGATTGCTTGATCACAATTCTTCGGTGGAGGTAGGTTATGGTTTATGCTATTTCATAGTAAACTCTTAATAGCGAATGATATGTATTGGGTAGTATTGTAAAGTCTCCTATATGCTTAATTGTGTGCATGCATGATGTGATTATATAATTGTGATGAATTAGCATGATGAGGCTGTTGAATCTTAAACC
>NC_028637.1:55322732-55344659 GCF_001406875.1 Solanum pennellii
TAGAATTTAGAAATTTGGGTACTGAGATCGACTCTCTGAACTTCGCGACGAAATGGCAGGACGGGCCGTCGCAGACATGACGGGCCGTCACAGACTCTTTAATGAATTGAGTCTCTGAACTTTGTGACGGAAGCAGCAGGACGGACCGTCGCAGGCACGACGGGCCGTCACAGGCTGCGTAACCCTGACTGGGTCGGATTTCTGTTAAATGTTTTAAGGGGCGTTTTAGACTATTCATGCTTATAATTATAAAGTTAGTGGTTTAATAATTCAATTACTTGGGGGTTAAAGGAGATAACCTTGAAATAATTAGTGAGTTATTTTTATCATCTTTTATACTTAATTATATGAAATTAGGGTAAAAGAAAAAGGGTTTGAATAAGAAAAATAGAAAGAACAAAGAGAGGGAGAAACGAGCGATCGAGAGAGAGAGAAAACGAAGAAGAACGCAGCCTTGGGAAAGTAGATTGCTTGATCACAATTCTTCGGTGGAGGTAGGTTATGGTTTATGCTATTTCATAGTAAACTCTTAATAGCGAATGATATGTATTGGTTAGTATTGTAAAGTCTCCTATATGCCTAATTGTTTGCATGCATGATGTGATTATATATATAATTGTGATGAACTAGCATGATGAGGCTGTTGAATCTTAAACCCTAAAAACTTCTTTGTTAATGATGATGCCTTGGTATAAAAGAAGGCTTGATGAATTAAAAGATTGAGGGTAATGGATCGGGTGTCACGAACCGACACGTAGTAGTAGGGGATCGGAGTGTCACGTTCCGACACTAGGATATTAGATGGATCGGGTGTCACGTTGCGGCACCAGGATAGTAATGGATCGGAGTGTCACGTTCCGACACCAGGATAGTAGATGGATCGGGTGTCACATTCCGGCACCAGGATAGTAGATGGATCGGGTGTCACGTTCTGGCACCAGGATAGTAATGGATCGGAGTGTCACGTTCCGACACCAGGATAGTAAAGAGAGTGAATCTTGAAATATGTTAATATACTCAATCTAAAGAACCTATTTCCCAAAAGAGTATGGTGTGGAGGCTTGAGTCCTCATAGATATGTTCGGTGATGTTGTAAATGATTTTTATACTTGTTGCTATCACCTGTTAAGAATATTAGTTGATTTTATGATATTATCTGAAATATATTGCTTTCTATTTTGAGTTGGCCGATGATACCTACTCAGTACTCGTGTTTTGTACTGACCCCTACTTGTAATTGTTTTTCTTTGTTATTTGTGGAGTGCAGCAAACGTGCCATCGTCTTCAACTCAACCGCAACTCTAGCCAGTCTTCATCACGTCGGATCTCAGGGTGAGCTAATGCTTCTAGCTTGGACTGGATCTTCTCCTTCATGTCTTAATGCCTTGAAGTTCCGGCATGGACTAGCTGTTTATTATTTTAGCTTCTTAGATATTCTTAGATTTAGTAATTTGAGGATAGATGTTCTTGTGGTGATGACTTCCAGATTTTGGGGATGATAAATATTAAATTTTAGAAATTATTAATTGATTCCGTTAATGAGTTTTAAGTCTTCCGCATTATATTCTGTTTATTATGATTGAAATGTTGGGATTAGATTGGTTGGTTCGCTCACATAGTAGGATAAGTGTGGGTGCCACTCGCGACCCGTTTTGGGTCGTGACATCAACCTAATTCAAGAACACACTTAAATTCAAGAATAGAAATCAAGAACATCAACTTTCAATCCTTTTTAGGACGAATTTCACAGAATTAAACATAGTTGGCGCGTGGGTGATTGAACCCAATCGCTACGAGAGACTCACATACCTTTTTAGGGATCACCCCCGAAGAAATACACAATCAAAGATAGTTTTTATTGGAATTCTTGGTTCCCCTCTTCTTCTCCTCTTGCATTCTTTCTCCTAAAGCCCTAACGTTAATTCTCAAACTTTCTAAACCAAAACAAGTCTGTTTTTTTATTCCAATTAACCCCTTAAAACTAATTAATTTAATTGGGTAAGGAAAAGACCAATCTAGCCTTTTAATCCCCGTATTGGACGTTTTCTTAATCCAACAAACAATTTCTGAAGACATAAATCACTCATAGAGACTCGAAATTGCCCTAACATGGCGGCATTGGAAAGATCGTTCCAAGACCTTTCCAATCATATATGGAACTACACCTAACTCCTCATGAACTAGGAGTTATAATTGTTTGAAGTTGACCAAAACTCAACTTTAACTAACTACCAATTTTCCAGATTTCCTCACACTGTCAAAAAAGGACTATTTCAAGTTTCTTATCTCATTCGTAGCTATTTAAAGTTTTGAGATATTACATCTTATAACCCGCAAGCCTCGTAGATTTGGCATATCTTCAACCTTGTTTCAGAAGGACTATATCCTTATAGACTAGAACAACAGACTTGAGTTTTACTAGTATGAGCCTTAGTTTAGGAGTTTATGCAACTTTTAGATCTTTTAATTTCTAATCCAATCTCTAAGGCTCTGAGGGGTGTGTCTTAATGGTGACATTAGAAAGGGTTATGTTGTTTTTGGCTTGGAGTCTTCCTATGAATGCTTGTGGGTGGATGACATTCCATGATACCTTAGTCGTGATATTAAATTCTCTTCGTTGTCGACATCCCCCCTTTTCACTATTTTTAACTGGGATGGGAGTTGAATAGACACTATGACTATTTTCGATTCAAGGCCGATGTTCAAAATTTAAGGTCATTATCTCTAGTCTAAGGCTGATGTTCATGGTTACGGCCATATTCCCACTCCCAAGCTGATATTTTATGGTTCGAGGATGTCATCTTTAGTTAGAGACCATCATTCAGGGTGCAAGGACTAGTGTCCGCTTGTTGGATCTGGATTGAAGGCACTCTTTGCTTATACACTTAGCTATTTATTGTACATTTCAGGCTTATGAGGGACAATTTGAATTTTTTTTAGAATTTACATACAAATTTACCTTCTTTTCTTATAGGGCTCGAGTAAGGTTTCGTTTAGCTATATTAGATTTAATTTTGGTATGCTTGTATGCTTTCTTTTCTTATCTTCTTTAACCTCTGTTTGTGTTTGGACTCTATCATATAAAATTGTCTTTACCTTTTTTGCATAGTTGACCTATAGTGCCTTCTAAGTACCTTAGTTTTTTTTATACTACACTATACATCTTTTCATTATGAAGTACCTAGTAAGAGCTACCAATAGTGATTATTAGGTCCATCTTTAGAAGCTTGTGGGTGCGAAAGATGAGGGTGAGTACTAAGCATACTGGATCAACCTTTATTTTTTGGTATACATGTTAGGTAGTCTTTTTCTTTTCAGACGACTTATTGTGGTCCATTTTTGCGACTTGTATTTGTTCATATTAGATAGCTTTATACTCACGGCTTTCGAGTTCTGGGAGGTTTCTATTGTATATAGTTTTTGTTTTCCTTTAATTTTTGTGCTTTATTATTGTCTGTGTTATTCTCTATTAGTTCTACCCTTGTACTCATTATTTGTCGTTCTGGAAACGGGCTGCCTTACCTATTGGTAGGTTATAGTAGGTCCAATGATTACTCGAGAATTTAGGTCATGACAAGCTGGTATTAGAACCCAATATTCATCAGTCTCACTTAGTATATAGAATATACGTAGTAGAGTCCTACATATCGGTGTGGAGACATCCTTATCCTATATTTGGGAGGCTACATGGTGTATTTAGGTATTTTTCTCTTTTAATTCACTTTCGTAGGGCTGCAACACTACCCCAGATAGAGGGAGGGGTCAAGATATAGCAATGGATCCTCCAAAATCTCATGTTCTTGATAAGCCGGTAGGTCCAGAACCAGCTCAGCCACCACTTATACCAACTATGGCTCCAGACCTTCAGGCAGTCAATACTCAACTTGTGACTGTGCTGGGTGGCATACATAAGGCCCCGACCCCAGTGCAACACCAACACAAGCACCAGCACCAACACTATCATGGAGTTAGAAGGACCAGTCTACATCAGAGGCACATTTGGACTAGGTACCTCTTTGGGATACCCAACCCGTGATTGTGGTTGAAGCTATGCCTCTAGAGGATCAAAAAATGCTCAAAGTGATTTTTAGGCTTTCACCTTTAAGATGTTCTAGGGCTGCGTATGAGGATGATCATGAGTTTCTTAGCACATGATATAGTCTAGTGTGTAGTTCGGGTATGGTGGAGTTGAGAGGATCCAAATTTCCTACTTAATAGATAGATCGTCCAACAAAACAGTGGTGGTGTACCTTTATTGCGACCAGGCCAGGTTGGTCTTCTCTAGTCACCTCGACAAAGTTTTCTGAGGCTTTCTTGATCTAGTTCATCCCTCGCAGTGCCAAAGATCATCTGAGGGATCAATTCTCTAGGTTGGAGCAAGGGCCTACGACCGTTTCTAAGTTTGAGGGAAGATTTGATGATCTCTCCCATGTGTCTACCATGATTTTACTGTTGAAGATGACAGAGTTTTGTGTTTTATTTATGGGTTGAGACTTCAGTAAATTGGGACTCAGTCTATGGCCTATACAGGTCATTCCTTACTAAATGTTTTTTTATCATGCCCACACTATTGAGAATATTCACCCTGAGGCCCAAGGGGGAAACGACTAGAGGGCTAGATATGAGGGTAGCTATAACAGGTCTTGTTCCAAGCAGAGGAACTCATACGATTGGCCTAGAAAGTGGTTTCAGTAGGGTAAAACACATACGGCCTATTTAGGCCTCATTGTCGGCTTCAAAGAGTGGCTGGTATAGCTTGAGTGTAGTTGGCTCTAGTTCTAGTCATAGATCCCAGTCGTTCTTTTGGGAGCAGATTTTTTAATTTCTTTCAGTGTGGGAAGCTTGACCATAAGTCCCGAGATTGTCCCATTCTTAGGTGGATTGCTTCACCAGAGGTAGCTCCACCACTAACACCTCCAGCTAAGGGTCAGGACCGTCATGGTAGACATTAAGCTATTCAAGGTGGTCCCTGGAGAGGTAGGTCAGGTGGTAAGACTGATGGCCAAGGAAGAGTAATATAGAGCCATTTATTTGTAGCTCATGCAAGGGCGAAGGCTGAGGCATTGACAAATCTAATCACATGTACTATTTTTATATGCCATCATACCACGTTAGCCTTATATGATCCATGGTCTACTTATTCTTGTGTGTTTGTGTATTGTTCTTCTTCTTTGGGTATGAGTTATGAGCCTATCATAGGACCCTTATGTGTGTTTACCGCGTGGGTGACTATTTAGTAGTGTATCAGGTGTTTCGATCTTGCTTAGTACTGTCTAGGGCGTGATACCTTGGCTGATATTATGTTGTTAGACATGCTTGATTTTGATGTGATTATGGACATGTACTGTTATCCCCTTACCGTGCGGTTTAAGATTGCTTCTCTAAGACCATCTTCGTAACCATACATTCTATTTCTCTGGTGGTATGGCTGGGCTCCATTAGTAGCATACCGGTTGGGTTTATCTTTTTTATTTAGGCTCGGAGGTTAGTAGGATTTTTCCCTTTTTAGTTTATGTGAAAGATCTGAGTAGGGAGGTCTCTCAAGATGAGTTTGTTCCAGTTGGTCATTATTTTGTAGATGTATTTCCTACAAGCTACCTAAACTACCCCTAAACCCTTATATTTATTTCCCTATTGAGCTTGAGTGGGGTACTCAACCTATTTCTATTCTGTCATACGAAATGGCTCCTATAGAGCTCAAAAATCTCGGTGTTAATAGATAAGATCTCTTGGGTAAGGGGTTCATCAAGCCTGGTTTATCACCTTAGGACGTTGTTGCTCTCTTTGTGAAGAAGAAGGACGGTGTGATGCACATGTGTATTGATTATAAGTAGTTGAATAAGGTGTCAATGAATAACCATTACCCCATGACTAGGATTGAATATCTGCTTCAGGGTGCCGCAATGTTTTCAAAGATTGACTTGAGATTCAGTTACCATCAATCGATGATTAGGGCAACAAACATCTGTAAGACTACATTTAATACTTGTTACGACCACTACGAGGTCCTAGTGATGTATTTTGGGTTGAATAATTTCCATGCCACATTAATGGACTTGATAATGCGGGAGTTCAAGCCGTATCTCAATTTGTTCGTTATTGTGTTCATACATGACATTTTTGTATATTTGCAAAGCAAGAGTGATCATGAGCAACACTTGAGGACTGTGCTCCAGACTTTTGAGAGATTAATACCTTTATACCAGGTTCTCAAAGTACAAGTTTTTACATGACTCAATAGCATTATTGGGGCACGTAGTCTCCAAGGATGGCATCGTGGTATATCTTGCGAAGAAAGAGGTTATTCATGATTGGTCTAGGACCAAATCAATTAATGAGGTTTGGAACTTCATCGGATTGACAGGCTACTACACATGGTTTATGGAGGGCTTCTCAACTAGTGCACCACCTTTGATCAGGTTGACTCACCTTGATGTTCATTTTGAGTGGTCTTAGGAGTGTAAGTTGAGATTTTGGAAGCTCAAGAAGATGACTACCTCTCTTATATTGTCATAACCTAAAAGATGCCCTAGGCATAAAATGACATATAGAACCCCATAGAAGATAATAAAAATAAAGATTTCAAAAGAAACAGTTTATATCATACAAAAATTTGACAAAGTGGAAGTCTAACATAGTCTCAACAATCCATCTATTAAATTTAAAGGAATTGGCCGCAATGTAACTCATACACCACATACAAATGCCAAAAATCTGAAATAAAAAAGCATGTAAACGTGTCTCGGTCCTGGGAACATGAGGACTCACCATTCTTGGAATGCTAAGAGATCAAATAGCCATGTGTATGAGAGGCAAGACCATCAAGCCCTACACTAGTGAAATAATATAGGAACATGTATGCATTAGTACATAGAAATTACTAAATATTATATCAATGCATAAGAGTTATGAAATCATGCTAAAAAGACTTTACATGACATGCAATGACCAACCTAAATCATAAGACAGAAGGTTAGAAAACATAAGTCATAGTCATGGTCAATGCAAGCATAACACCGTTAAAACATTTTGGTAGATATTATGAAAGTAACCTTAGTTCATTATTGTGGGATGTTTACCATTTAACATATGTAGACCATGTGACCTATGAAATTAAATCCCGTGTACTACTTGTTGATATCCCTTAAGAGTGCGCAACATCGTGTGACTCACAATAAATAAATAATTTTAAAAGGAGCAAAAGAATTTTAAAAGGATTAAAGGAAAGGGAGTCACCACCTAATTTTAGGAAAATCTAGAAAATCAATCAATAAATTAAATAAAAAAGAAACGTCTACGAAACTAATAGATTCTAGGTAACGGGTTTAAGTTAGTTCGAAGGAGAAGTGTTAGGGATCCTTCGAAATCCACAACTGTGGGTCTTTATTGAATTAATTTTTCAAATTGAGAAGATAAAAATAATATAAAAGTACAATAAACATGCAATAATCACAAATAAAGAAATAAAACAGCAATACAAGAAACAACCTAACGTTTGTCTAACGTCAATAATATACGTAATAATGAATAAAAAATATAATAATAAATTAAAAAAATAAGAAATTTAAAATAAAAACCTGTCTTATTAGCATGAGTGACCTTGGAAATTGACGATAATTTCTTCATCGGCCAATTTTAACAAATAATGAATATGAACTTAAACTAAATTTCCTTCTTTTATGATGGAGAGGCCTCGAAAACCGAACTGACGAAGAGATTTTTTCATTGACCAATTTTAACAAACAAAATACTAAATCATATGAAGCTAATAAAAAAATATAATAATATGCAACAATCAATAATGTACTAATAAAAGCAACATTCTAGAAATAAAATAAATACAAATATAACATAATAACAATCAACTTTGAACTAAAAACAAAAAGTGAATAGAATTTAGTGAACACCTAATGATAACGAACCAATTTTCCAGGAAGTAATAAATATGGCCATATATCTATTAGAAACATACAAAACAAAAAAAATGACAAAACAAACGAACCAAAATATAGTAAATTAATTTTAAAAAAATAATAACATCGAAAACTTTTTCAAGGAAAACACATCAAGTAAGTATTTCTAAATAGTAAAAAAAATAACAGAAACAATACCATGAAATATTTATTGAAATCATTCAAACAAGTAAAACAACCCCAAAATAAAGTAATATCAACCCCAACTAAAATTATAATCCAATCAATATAACAAAATAATGAAAAATGGCAAAGAACTTTATCATTCGAAATATTTTGAAAAAATGAGAAGAAAAAAATAATAAACTGTAAATTTGAAAAAAAGTTGAATAATATTAACAACAAACCATTTTAGATAAATTTAAGAATCAAACCAACAACACGAACATTAACTCAAAAGAGATGCACAATAATCAATAGATATAAACAAAGAGAAGTAATGAGTGGTTATCGGAAAATAATGAGTCTGGTAAGATCTGGGAGCAAGATTCCGTTGGGTTCATTTGATTCGCCTGACAAGGCAAGGCACAACATCGTGGTGGAGCTTCGACTTGTTGGCCGTGTGTTGCCGGAGCTCCATGGAAGATGGTTCGCATGGTTGTTGTTGTTCGCCATAAATGTCGTTGTTGTTGGCTATTTCAGGTTAAGTTTTCGGTGGTTGGACAGAGCTGGGTTTGGGATTTTGTTGGTTTGGTTGTAGCTGGAAAAGAAAAGTGTGGTGGCTGGTCTGTCTTTTGGGTTGTTTGGGCTTTGCTTGGGGTGTGTTGGTGAGCCACGATGTAAGTTTTAGGTCGTGGATCGCCCATGTTAATCGATTCGACTTGATCCAATAAATTTTCTAATAAGAAATAAGAACTACTTATCACTCATTTAAAAAAGAAGGGCGACACTTATGAAAACTAAAAACTTCTCAACCCCTCTTGATAAAGGATTTATTCCTTTATAGTAAAATGGGAGATAGACAACCAAAAAAATAAAACAATAAAATATAACATAAAACCGGAAGAAAAATAAGAGGAGAATTTTTTGCGTCTAAAAACAAACATTTAGTAAGTTTGTTAATTAAACTTTGATTCCTCGTGATTCAAAGCACGACTTTGGAGCAATTGGCTTCCGCTGCAAAATTTAAGGTACACAATTCGTCGATTTCTTTCTATAGATCCTACAACTGACATTAGAACCAGGTTTAATAATTTCATGTTTGAATTATGATTGAAATTCCCTGGATGAATGAAGCGAGAAACATGAATATGATAATAAATATGTTTATGTTTGTCCATTTAGGATCTGTTTTCTTTTGGTTATTCAATATTCCATTTTGAGTAGGAAAAAGCGACAAGATTTACTGTCCTGAGTATTTTTTTCCTTATGGTTCTTTCATGGAATTTTGTTGAGATACTTTTTTGTTGTTTCACATTTTGTTCATGGAAGTAATGAGAGAAGATGCGTAAAATTATTGATGAGTTAAACTATATGTTGAAAAGATATTTACTTTAAATTGGATAAGGACTTGAAAAGGTCAAGTTATGTTTTTTTTTTGTATTTAAAACAAAATTGGAAGAGAGTTTAAGGGACAAAATCTTGTGCAAGCCATATTTATTTTGTTTGTTAAAGACTAAACAGGAAAAATAAAATGGTGCCACAATTTTTTTCTAATTGAAATGTCTGGACCTTTTCTCTTTTTTGTCCTTTTCTCTAAGGATTAAGGAGAAAAAAGATGGTCCGACTATTAAAATAAAATAAAAAGAAAAAGGTAGTTTCTTTTTGTCCTTTTCAGTTAAGAAGTAAAAATAAAAAAATAAAATGATCCAATTTTTTAATAAAATATGATGCTTATCGTGATCAACTACACTAACTACGGTTTAAGTATCTACGATCGTCGATAATATAGTAACCAAATCGAGGATTGGGGTCGTGTCCCTAGGGAGCAGTTTTGAGAATATGTAGATTATTAGTCGTAGCTAAAGATATTTACGAATAAAAACATTATAAATTAAAGGGGGTGACAAGAAAGTGTCAAATATCAATTGGGGATTTCTCACAGGTATAGTAAAAACAATAAAAATGCAAAGAGAATCACGTATGTGGAGAAGTTCTTGGGGTGTGACCGCAATAGAAATTGATATAAATCGTTGGGTACATGCTTTCGATAGGAAATTCGCAAAATAATAGTGACTAGACTAAGCTTTAGATGGAAATAAGTTCTCTCTCGAGCAACTTACCCCATTTCAAATGGGTTCCTCTCGGACACCCATTTGCCGCATGAAGGCCAACCTACGCCTTATCCCACTCACTCTCTAGAGCTGAGTGTTAGGATATTGGACTAGGTCTCACCCTCTTAGGCTGAACCCCATGTCGACCCACTCCTTAGGCCACCAGTCTAGAGGTCTTGGTTTCACGATCTCTCTCGAGCAAGACGAAAACACATGGGTGGTTTTTTATTTGCAAATACAAACCCATTAAATTATACCATAATCATTAGGTGAAATTACCATTAAAATACATCTAACCTATCATTGAGCAAGACATAACAATAATATCAACACACATTTGGTAAATCACACCCCAAGAATGGGGGGTTTTTAGCCACACATCAATAAATAACAAATTAAACCTTAAATGATATTCAAATCAAATGAGTATAAGAAACTAAAATGATATTTAATCAAAGGAAGAAGAATGAAGAAGACCAACTTCCAATTTGGGGAAGATGAACACCTTCTTTATTCAAGTCATCCAAAAACCCCTCTCCAAACTTGAGAAAAATACAAGTAAAATAGTAAACTAAAATAAAAACTATAATAATGATCCGACTCCGTCAAATAATAACCGAGGCTAGTATGTATAATTTTTGGATTTATGTTGCGGCGGATCATTTGGCGAGGTTATTCGAGGTCACCGAATGAATCGGTGACTCGTCCATCTTCTATTTCATCGCTGTTTTATGCTTGCCTTCAACATTTTCATGTACTCGACCATTGGGCGGCATAGCACTGCTTCACGGAACTGTTTGACAACGCGCCCACTTCTCATTTCATCGCCTTTTTGATTCCGTTCCTTCAGGGCTTTGCGTATTGGAACAAAGTGTGAAGTATGTACCTTTGGCTATGCTTAGGCTTCAGTTTCTTCGTTCTTTTCTACCTTTTTGTTTCTTTTTGCGCGTAAGTGTTTATGCTTTCACTCAAACTTCAAATACCTTAAACTTAAGAGTTTTCAACAGATAAAATAGGCATTTGAGAACACTACATCTATCGAAATAAATCCCTAAATGAGTCTAATTTGTGGACTCATCAACACCCCCAACATAAAACTTTTGCTTGTCCTCACGTAAACTCAAGTTTAGAAGTTCAAATAGGATGTCTAAAACATTTTGCTACACAAGACTCAATCATGAACAAACAAAAAAGACTAATACTACTTATTCAAGGATCAACTGTGTACTCAAAGATTCAAGTTGTCGCACACCATTACCAATGATTCTCATGCTCACAATACTTCATACTAATGCAAGTTCAATCTTAACAACAGTATCTGGATGCCCTCACATAAAGAATGATTCCATATTTATACAAAGAGGATGATAAATTTAAGATAAGGAATTAAATGCAACGCTCACACTCAAAAAGAGGAATATAGTGCATGTTTTCACCCATAGGTTTGCCCTTATTTTCTGGTCAACAATCCTTTCAACTTTCTAAATATCAAAAAGGTCTTTTCAAGACTTTTAACGGGGCTGAGTGCAAAAATATGGTAATTTAGGCTCAGTGAATAAAGATCCTCATGAATTATTGAGGTCAAAACACTTCCTTTTATTCACATTATTCTATCAATTTTTCTTTTAGTGCTTCTAAGTCATCCTATTATTCATGTCCATGGATTGCTTGGATACCCAAATTTCTTTTGTACTTTTATTTTATAACTTTCTTTTTCATTCTTTTTTCTTTTTCTCTTTTCTTATATGGAGGATTTCCATTTCTTTGCAATATCATGGTTTAAGGGAGATTTTTCTTGCACTTCTTGACTTCTCTTTTCCTTATCACCACACCCCCAACTTATTCTTTTGGTTAAGTTGTCTATTCACTAAATCACAAGTCATGAGGATTATAGTAGTGGTTGAATAAAGGTCTAGGTTTTGACAAGTTTCTTCCAAAGAAAGGTAAAGTTCAAGGTGGTGCTCAAGAGAGGTTCACACTCACAAGGGAGGTCAGAAAAGACGAATATGTCAAATTGGCTCACACATTATAAGATTTCCTAAGATCATATCAAGAGAAATCACTACTTAATTGACTGGAATAAGAGGGCTAATATAGGTTTATTCGTGCATGGTTCATATTAAGCTCATCAAACAAGTCATTAATACTAAAGCCAAACAATACTACACACTTTCGCTAGTGTGCAATGATCATCACAAGAGAAATCAATTTAATATATGGCTAATCACAACGAGATGCAAAGAGTTCACATATTGTCTATGCAACTTTATTTGGTCTCATCGTAGCAGTACATTCATGTTTGTTCGATTGAGATAACTATTCAAGTCACCGGTATTAGTTGAAACTGAGACTTAAATTTGAAGAGACAACACACTTTAAACACAAGCGGTGATGAAAATTTTTGAAAAATGAAATTTTTTTGGATGGGTCAAAATTTTAAATTATTTAAAATAAAAAAAGAAACCATAAGCTCAAACTTCCGCAAAAAAATAGTATAAAATGAAATTTTAAATAGATAACCCAAATATAAACAAAAAAACAAGCATCCATAGGAAGCAAATAAAGGTGAGCCTCAGTCCACCACAAATAAATATGTTTGTCCTCAAATGCAATTATTAGAAATATCCAAAAGATGCATTCAATGTTAGAGAAAGAATGAGGTATAGAAAATCTGTCCAATCCTCGATGCTGGGGGACAGAAGGACCACTGCCACTAGATCTAGTAGAAGGTGATGTTTCCCTAGAAACCTGCAAGACAACCTTGATTATGATTGCCTTAGTCTCTGCCTAATCCTCATCTGCAGCTCCCTCAGTTTCTTCATGTAATTGTTCTTCATCAGTTTCTACCTATGATTCTAGATAGGCTTCTTGTTCTGCTTGTTCAGTGGTAGTTTGGAGCATTTCAGGAACGTCAAGAAGTTCTACAGTTTCGAAGACTCCAGACATATTGTGGACTTCAAGTAATTCACTTCGTTCATTAGCTTTGCAATTTCAACTTTAAAGGTTGTGAATTACTCTGTATTCCCCTGGTCCCATTCATACACTCCAATCCTTGGTTCTACGTCCTCAATGGTGGCATTCAGGACACAATATCATCTAATATAGTATGAATCATGGCCGGAAGAACATTTTCTAGGTTGGCAGCCCAATAAACCGATAGAATGGGCAAGCAAACCCATTCGAATGAAAGAAATCGAAGGGATAGGAATGCCGGATGTAGTGGAAAGATCAGGTTTGGATGGTTGTGCAACAGTAGAAAAACCTAGATAGAGTAAGTGGAGCTAGATATACTTGAATTCCCAAGGGCCAAAGTATGCAATGCTGTCTCTGTAGGTACAAATCTAGTGACTATAGCTTCCTTCCGCTTCTTCTCTTCTTGGTCCTTGAGAAACTGAGCTTTAATTTTTCGTATATCGGTTAAGGCAGTGAGACCTACTTCCACAACCTTGCTTGCATCTCTATGAACCTTAGGTCTTCGTCATGATTTGGTGATCAATACTGGAAAAATGGAGAGATGTCCCGCTTTGCTTTGCATTCATATGCATCTCTGAAGCAATGATTTTCCCAGATTTGTCCTAGTCCTCTTGATGATGCACCCAAGACAAGTTTCCTTAGCTAGGTGGAGGGTGGATTCATTTTTGGACGACATAATTGTGCTGCTGATGGATCCAAACCACTATCCTACAGCTACATTCAAATCCTTCTTCTTGATCGAGGCTCCTTCTACCACCAATTTCGAAGCATTCTAATCTGAGATTGATGGGTCTAGCCCCTTATTCATCTAATCCAACTTATAATTACTAATCAAGCTCTGACAATGATCTATAAATTTGGGTAGACAACCCCAGGACTGCGTTGTGGCTCCACTATCGCAAGCTACCTTTTTTTCCCTGACAACCACGGAATTCACTGGTTTAAAAGATAACACCTGCCTCTTCCGTTGAGGTACCATTTCACTTTATGCATCGTACAAATCTCTAACCCATCTTTGGATATAAGGACCACGAGCCTTAGTGAAAATTTAGAATTTATGATACTTCAGGTAATCCATTACCTCTATATATATATCAATGACCCCATCCATCTATAGTCATTTTTGTTCGTTTATCATTCACAGTCCTTCAGACATTGTTCGATTCATTGAATTTTGTGGAGGGCCTTGTACTAGAGGTGCTAGTATCATTGCCAATTATGTATTTGGAGGATTTGAAGTTGTAGATCGAGGATTTGTTATCTATGATGGGTTGTGTAGCAGTTTAGATAGTGGCTCAGTTCTCCGTGCCTCTACTTGTTCATTTTCTTAAGATCCAGTATCTTCATTGTTACAATTTATTGGTTCAAAGGATTAGGGCCTGTGTTGTTAGAGCTTTTATATGATAATTCAAGGGGTTCGCCTTTTTCCTTGCATTCTGAATGTTTTGTTACCTTTCACTTGGGTAGGGGTGCATTTTCACTAATCATAATCCCTTTTTCCTTTCCTCGGGTTAGATGTGAGGCTAGATCTGCAAAACGTTAGAGGGAATAGTCAGTCATTTCATGAAAGCACAAAATTTCTGATAGACTCGCCAAACTAATATGCGGATCGCCAAACCTCTTTGGCAAGTTAGGTTGTGCTTGCCAAACGGGTTAGCTTAAGATTTTTTGGTCGATTGGCGAAGGCAAGTTCTTTCGGCGAATCGCAGACCACTTTATGTGAGCATGGGTCTGTCCATCGACCATTACTGTATGGACTCGAGATTACCCCCTAGGCGTCACACGACGTAATTGACCTCTAGGAGGTCTTATACAAAACTTACTGCTTTCATATATCATATAGGTATGAAAAGTAGTGCAGAATTTAAAACTTTTCAGAATAATAAGGAAAAATCTTTTATAAAACGTAAAAAGAACTAATTTTCATCATCACGTCCCTTACTTAGAAAAAACTACTGTCTAATATAAAATATTTAATAGAAAGAAACTAGAAAGAATATCCATGTCCTCGAACATATGATGACATACCAATAGCGTTGAGAGAACAATCTTTTTTCCAACCTTCAGCTCTAAGATCCTCACTTCCTTCATCCTAGACTTGTAGAAATAGAGAAAAATATGGAGTTAGTACGATAAAACGCTAAGTATGGCAATCATGTAGAAATATTCTTTGAAGAGGACATTTTAATTGAAATGTGCTTTTCATGCTATTTTTGCAAAACTTCATGAATAAGGTGTTACAAACATCGTACAAGTCATCACCAACATACAAGGTAATACTTCCACAATTCTGAACATGTAACCATATTCATTAAGATCCACCTAGGTAAGACAAGAAGTGACCACCCATACAACCTCTTCAATAAACACCTAAGTATTCCTTAAGACTACCAAAGATAAGGATAATTTATCTCAACTCAACAACTCAACATTCATTACTAGAGATACTAGAGGATGTGTTCACGCATTTAAGAACTTCATATAAAGACCATCCCCTAGGATAACACTAAGTTACACTAGTGCAATGTGAAAATAGCATCCCATTCTACTACTCCCACTTATTGCTCCTTTGAACCACCCTAGAAAGACACATCACATTCAACTATTTACATAGCCTTCATTAACATCATGACATAAGACCAACATGCTTCATTAACATTAGACACATAGTCAACTCAATTCATTAAACTCATGTAGTAACCCATTCATTCATTGACATTACAAGGACACACAAAGACTTCCTCCAAATTCCTAGTTGTGCAATGCATAGATGGCGTCCCATTCAACCACCTACCCTAAGTAGTACACATTAAGGAAGGCCTAGTTTATTACATTCATTTGTGGGGGCTAGCTTTAACCGACATAGTCAATGGGGGATTAACATGGAATCCCTGTATTAATGCCTACCGGATGAGGGATCCCCACTTGTATAAGAAAGGGTCATTCTTTTTAGCCTTTATATGAAACACCACTAGCTAGTCTTATGCGGGCGCATTGTGAAGGGATAAGGAGATTGATTCTAAGTACTTCATCTAAAATAACGAAGAGTACCCATCTAAAGAGGTTACTCTTGGATAATACATCTCTACTCACGAAGAGTATCCACCCTTTTAAATACTCTCGGTGCTAAGCCTTAATCCCCACAGAGTTTTAGACTTTCATTACATTCATTAGCTATTGGTTAAAGGATTGCTACTAAGTAATACATCTCAACTCATGAAGAGTAGTCATCCAACCTGTTACTCATTCATTGGAAAGCTCGTAGGAATATTGAGGTTAATATTAGACACTACATCTCTACTCACGAAGAGTGTCCACCTCAAAGTCCCCTATTCATTCATTAGAGTTCTATTGAGAAAACCTTTCAATAAACTCATATTCATTACATTTTCATTAGCTTCATTCATTCTTTGATTGTGCGTGTATATGTGAAAAGACTTTCACATTACCACCATCATTCATGCCATTGTCTTCTAAACATGACCATAGTACATTAATCACAATCCACACACAATCATACTTCACATTCACATCATACTTCAATTAGTCATTCTATCTTCAAGACACACATTCATAACATCATAAGACATCTCTATACATAAACATCATAATATCACTTTACTTCACATTAAATGCCTTCAAGGCCATGATCACAATTCATAGATATATTCATATGCATTAATCACCTCCCCCGTAAGTGAACCATACCACACAAGATCAATTCATTAAGAGCTAGAACAATTTCGATTAACATACTCTTCATCCAAGCCATGATCACATTTTCTCAATTCTCCAACAGTTCATCATATTTAGGCATGGATAGCAATTGATAACAACAATTCATTATAGTATAAGCATAATTCTAACAATATCTAATCACTTTCATCAAACGCACTTTAAACAAAAAATAAAAGAATTTGAGGAAGAACCTATAAGTTTGAGGAAGAATTGGTGGGGGGGGGGGGGTTGACCATCTTTGTGAATCTTGAAAACCTTTTGAGAATTGGCTCTAGAGAGAATCTAACTCTAGATAAAGATTATCATACCTTTGTATTAATAAGCCTACGAAATTGTAGAAGAACTCAATGGAAATCTTCAATCTTAGCTCCAAATTGACTCTTAGCATCCATGGAAGTTTTGAGAGAACTTCTTTTGAACTTAGGGTTTTGATTTTTGAAGAATGAAGTCTAATTCTAGGTTTTAATGTTTTAACTAACTCAAAATACCCTAAATAACCCAAATAACCGTCCCCACTTTTATTTAGCCAAGGATGAAATTTACCAAACCACCCTTGGCTTGGTCGAGACTTGGAAAAAAATTGCAGGTCCCATTTGATGGCCACCATTCACAAGGCGTCAATCGGTTGATGTGCCATCCGAATGTGCCATCATTTTGGTCAAAGAATCCCTCAAGCCTAAGCTCCCAAAACTAAGGTGGATCTACACCCCTTTTGACGGGACACCAATTGGTCTAAGGGGCGTCATCTTGGGTCGTCAAAGGGGTTGTTTTTGCAGCTTCTTGGCAACCATTTGGGTCCTCCTCAAGGACCCTTAGGGTGGTCCTTGGGGAGTCATACCAGGACGTTTTGACCCTAAACATTCTCATCTAGATACTCGGGTTCCCTCCTATCATATTAGACTTCAAACAACCCTCCAAAACAAGGCAAACTTACAAGGGCACACTAGCACACAAAAGACTAGTTTTCGGACATCTTAGTCGTCCTTTGACGTTTGACTTCCAAACTCCTTAAAAATGACTTCAAAATATATTCTTCATTATGTTTACACGTTATTAACTCATAAAACCTATGCGAGGATCTAATTTATCTTAGTTCATTTTGAGGGTCATTACAATCTCCCCCACTTAAAAAACATTCGTCCTGGAATAACACTATAACACTTTCAAGGATTAAATGGCTCAACCTGAAATTCACAACACAAATCATCATACACAACTCCATAGTCAATGTACCAATATTACAAGGAACACCTACTTCACATCATTATGCACTCTAAGCGACACAAGTCAATTGGAAATATTGCCACAATTTATAGTGCACACATACTTCATCATTCTCATTGAATTATGGAGGAACTACCTTCTCCAACTTCAGACATACTCATCATTTCATTATAAGGCCAACCATGCAATAACTTTCAAATCATACATAGGCATAATAAACATGACCATTCATAAGGTAAATAAGAAATTCTACTAGATGCACATCATCATGAATAACACATAGATCAATTTCTAATTTTATCATAACATCATCAAGATCATGCAACATATTACAAAAAAAAGGTACTCATAACATAAGGAGGCATGAAATTCATACTCATATGCAAAACTCCAAAACATAGCTAAACTACTAGAATATTCGGTCTACAAGCTTGAATAAGAATAAAAGGAAAAGATACGGATATCAACCACTTCACTACTCAACTCATTCTCCCCTACTTGGGGTAAACCCATCTAAGAACAATTCAAGACAACTACTAGGAAGTATTCCTCACTGGGCCTTTATTCCGGGTTAGCTCCTTTGTTAGTTTGTAGCATATAGAAACAATTCTTCTTTTGAGCATTAGGATCCAGACCATCATGAGGAGCTTTGTTGATCTCCTTCCTGTTTGCCCTAAGGGTTGTGCAATCTTTTATCTTATGACCCTTCTTTCCACACCCAAAACACCCATAATTACCAGAAAGACACTTACCCAAATGTTGCTTCCCACATGTAGTACATCTAGACCTCTCCAAATTAGAGTCACGTCCACTCCCTCCTTGAGAATTTGGGTTGGACACCCTATCCTTGCTCATCATGGGGGAACATTGATTGTAAAATCTCTACCTAGATTTTGTTTGACTTGGTTCTTCCAGCCTAGACCTCTTCCCATCTCTATTAATTTTCTAAAGCTTGGTCTCCTCAATTTTTTCGGCATACACCATGAGTATAGAGATATCCATATCATGATGGAGAATTGCCGTACGACACTCTTCTTCAACCAAACTAGACACTCCATCACAAACTTATTCATTTTAGCTCTAGAGTTGGCTACCAAGGTTGGGGCATACTTAGAGAGTTGGGTAAACTTAAGAGAGTATTCCTTCACACTCATTCCCCATTGACGGAGGTTGATGAATTCTACTAACTTTTTCTCCCTTAACTCTAAGGGGAAAAACCTATCAAGAAAGGCCTTCTTCAACACTCCCCAATCTACAGGACCTTTCTTTACGAATCTCTCAACCCTCCAATGCTCAAACCACACTTGTGCAACATTTTTTAGTTGGTAGACGGCTAGTTCCGCTTTTTCCTTAGAAGTTAAACCCATGTCATCCACCACCTTTATTACCTCATCAATGAAGCCTTCTGGATCCTCATACATCTTAGTTCCATGAAAAGTAGGGGAATTCATCCTCATGAAATCCTGGATTCTAGAAGCGGGAGTACTTGCATTGGGGTTCACTTGAGGTCCAACTCCTAGGTTAGATTGGGCCGTCATGGCTTGAGCTTGAATAGTGACGAGTTGAGCTTGTAATGACCCGAGAGTATACCCTAGAAGAAATGGCATCCTAAAGTCTCCACAGGATGTAATCGACCTCTCGGAGGTCTTATACAAGCCCTTAGACATCATTCAACGCATATATATACGAAAAGTAGTGCGGAATTAAAAATTATACAACAATAGTTCAAATCTCTTTTATAGAAAATATAAGAAACTAAGTCTATTCGTAGCCATCTTAGACTCATCAACATCTGAGGGTTACAACCGATACATCAACAAAAGAAATACTAAAGTATGTTAAAATGTCTTTTTAAAAGGAAAGTTAAAACATAACTATGTCCTAGAATTATGTGAGGACATATCAAGATTTGCTTGAGAGAATGCTATTCCCAAGCGTTGCTTCCAATAGAATCCTCACTTGCCACCTACACCTTTAAAATTAAGACAACATATGGAATTATCACATTGAATGTACTAAGTCGGTGACATGCAATAAAATCATGCTAAAATGACATTTATTTTAAGATATGCTTTTTATGCTCTTTTGACGTAAATCTCATAAACATAACTATAAGAACCATTTTCAACACAACATGTACATATATATCATATTCAAGTAGTTCATAAGTGAAAACCATGTTCATATATAATAAACATAAGCATTTATATCTCCTACCAAAGGTTATACAAAGACACACTTAAGTAAGAAAAAAAAACCCGCCTATACACCCTCTTCAATCACACCTAAGAAATCCTTAAGAATACCCAAAGTAAGATTATTGATACATTACATTAATACATAGTTTAATATTCATTAAGTAACCCCTTTTTATCATTTGGACTCTCCACCTAAAGCTACTCCAAGATTCACCTAAGTAAGACATGAAGAGACTGTCCATACACCCTCTTCAAGCCTACCTAATCAGACCTCAAAGCTACCTTTGGTAAGATACTTCACTCAAAAAACCGTATTCATTCCAAACCACTTTTAGAGATAAGTAGAAACATAAAGGACTTCACATAATGGTCTTGGAAGATACATAGGGAACTCACCTTGCATCTTCAAGGCCTACTCATGCAATATATCGATAGTATCCCATTCCACTACCTATGCATTGTAGAACCTATCCAATAACTAGAGTGCACATCCCATATGATGATATAGGAATTAACCGACATAGACCGTACTATCTTGGTATGGAATCCAGTGTCATAAGACCCCACACCGTGGAAGGTTTCTACTTGCCAAAGGTATAACTAAGACTCATCCCATGTTGGCTCATGGTTCTAGGATATCAAGGGAATCATTGTACTCTAGTCTCATTCTCAAGTAGAGAAACTACCACAAGCATACTCTCTTAGTTCTTTTCCTTTATTCTCATGGAGTAATCATTCCCTAGGTGTATTAGAGAAGGTACCATCCCTTAGTCCTACCAACTCATATTACTTTTCATGGATGGATCATTCTTTAACCTTCTTTATAATATTCAAGGTTATTCATATAAGTTATTCATCAAATGGCACCTCATTTAGGTCTACCGATCCTAGAATTCATTCATAAACATACGTGACAAGGGCGCCTAAGCCTACCAAGTCAACAGATAACCTTTACATAAGTCGCATGCATCAATTTAAAAGGACAACTAGTTCACCAATCGATACACAACCTTATCATATCACGCATTCAATTACATTTAAGTACCATGTAGGGACAATCAAGTGTACCTAACAAGATACCTATCAATACACATGTAGAGGCTCATCATAGTCTACCATATTATCGTATAATCAATTAGATGGAATCATACTTTCACCTCACATATACACATGTGCCATATAATCGGTTACATAGTTCATTTATACAAGCTATAACATGATAGCACCATAATTCATATAAAAATGCCGACAAGGCCATATTCATAACAATTATAACACATAAACACTGTCACCATAAGTGGACCATACCAATCAATACAATTCAATATATATTCTACACAATATGAAGGAATTAGGTAAACTTACCACTTTTCCATCATCAAAATCACCATTCCTTAGTCTTTTCAACCGATTCACTTTACAAAGGCTCTTACTAATAGCCATATACACAATACTAAACCAACCATCAATCCATAGTAATGATCCAATAATATACATACATACATATATATACATACATATATATATATATACATATACATATATATATATATATATATATATATATATATATACATATATATATATATATATATATATATATATATA
>NC_028637.1:55345155-55345930 GCF_001406875.1 Solanum pennellii
AAGGGGCGTTTTGGACTATTCATGCTTATAATTATAAAGTTAGTGGATTAATGATAATAATTCAATTACTTGGGGGTTAAAGGAGATAACTTTGAAATAATTAGTGGGTTACTTTTATCATCTTTTATACTTAATTATATGACAATTAGGGTAAAAGAAATAGGTTTGAATAAGAAAAAAAAGGGAAAGAGACAGAAAAAGAAAGAGAACGAGCGAGAGAGAGAAACGAACGAAGAGACAGCAAGATTTTGAGGAGTAGCTTGCGTGATCACGAATTTTTCGGTGGAGGTAGGTTATGGTTTATGCTATTTCATAGTAAACTCTTAATAGCGAATGATATGTATTGGGTAGTATTGTAAAGTCTCCTATATGCTTAATTGTGTGTATGCATGATGTGATTATATACATAATTGTGATGAACTAGCATGATGAGGCTGTTGAATCTTAAACCCTAAGAACTTCTTTGTTAATGATGATGCCTTGGTATAAAAGAAGGCTTGATGAACTAAAAGATTGAGGGTAATGGATTGGGTGTTACGAACCGACACGTAGTAGTAGGGGATCGGAGTGTCACGTTCCGACACCAGGATAGTAGTGGATCGGTTGTCATGTTCCGGCACCAGGATAGTAGTGGATCGGGTGTCACGTTCCGGCACCAGGATAGTAATGGATCNTCCGACACCAGGATAGTAGGTGGATCGGGTGTCATGTTCCGGCACCAGGATAGTAATGGATCGGAGTGTCACGTTCCGACACCAGGATAGTAGTGGATCGG
>NC_028637.1:55346136-55346505 GCF_001406875.1 Solanum pennellii
TCACCTGTTAAGAATATTAGTTGATTTTATGTTATTATCTGAAATATATTGCTTTCTATTTTGAGTTAGCCGATGATATCTACTCAGTACCCTTGTTTTGTTTGACCCCTACTTGTATTTGTTTTTCTTTGTTAATTGTGGAGTGCAGCAAACGTACCATCGTCTTCAACTCAACCGCAACTCTAGCCAGTCTTCATCACGCAAGATCTCAGGGTGAGTTAATGCTTCTAGCTTGGACAGGATCTTCTTCTTCATGTCTTGATGCCTCGAAGTTCCGGCATGGACTAGCTGTTTTATTTATTTTAGCTTCCTAGATATTCTTAGATTTTGTAATTTGAGGATAGATGTTCTTGTGGTGATGACTTCCAG
>NC_028637.1:55352055-55377271 GCF_001406875.1 Solanum pennellii
TGTAACGACCTGTGTAGTCGTTTTGAGCATTAGAGTTATTCTCGGAAAAACTGTCAGGATCGACGGATCCCACGACGGACCGTCATGGGCACGACAGACCGTCGAGGGGGTCTCGTTCCAAAACACTTAGAATTTAGAAAATTGGGTACTGAGATCGACTCTCTGAACTTCGCGACGAAATGGCAGGACGGACCGTCGCAGGNGCCGTCACAGACTCTTTAATGAATTGAGTCTCTGAACTTTGTGATGGAAGCAGCAGGACGGACCGTCGCAGGCACGATGGGCCGTCACAGGCTGCGTAACCCTGACTGGGTCGGATTTCTGTTAAATGTTTTAAGGGGCGTTTTGGACTATTCATGCTTATAATTATAAAGTTAGTGGATTAATGTTAATAATTCAATTACTTGGGGGTTAAAGGAGATAACCTTGAAATAATTAGTGGGTTATTTTTATCATCTTATATACTTAAATATATGACAATTAGGGTAAAAGAAATAGGGTTTGAATAAGAAAAAAAAAGGGAAAGAGACAGAAAAAGAAAGAGAACAAGCGAGAGAGAGAAACGAACGAAGAGACAGCAAGATTTTGAGGAGTAGCTTGCGTGATCATGAATTCTTCGGTGGAGGTAGGTTATGGTTTATGCTATGTCATAGTAAACTCTTAATAGCGAATGATATGTATTGGGTAGTATTGTAAAGTCTCCTATATGCTTAATTGTGTGTATGCATGATGTGATTATATACATAATTGTGATGAACTAGCATGATGAGGCTGTTGAATCTTAAACCCTAAAAACTTCTTTGTTAATGATGATGCCTTGGTATAAAAGAAGGCTTGATGAACTAAAAGATTGAGGGTAATGGATCGGGTGTCACGAACCGACACGTAGTAGTAGGGGATCGGAGTGTCATGTTCCGACACCAGGATAGTAGTTGATCGGGTGTCACGTTCCGGCACCAGGATAGTAGTGGATCGGGTGTCACGTTCCGGCACCAGGATAGTAATGGATCGGAGTGTCACGTTCCGGCACCAGGATAGTGGTGGATCGGGTGTCACGTTCCGGCACCAGGATACTGATCCTAGACTTTTATTCATTCAGACATACATTCAAACAATAACATTCAAGTACCAAGCAGGGACAACTAAGTCTACCTAAACAAGATACCTTATCAGCATATAAATACTCTTCGTAGTCTATCATCTTCACATATCATCATTTAGCGGAATAATAATTTCACCTCATACATGAACATACACAATATTATCCTTCAAATTGTATATCTATACAATCCATAACAAAATGATACTACTATGCACATAATAATGCCGACAAGGCCATGTTCATAACATATATAACAATTAAACACTGCCACCATAAGTGGGCTATACAAATCAATAATAGTTTGATATCAAATCTATAGTAAACAAGGAAATTAGGTCAACTCACCACCTTCCAATAGTCACCATCACCATTTCTTAGACTTTCCAACCAATTCACACAACAAGAGATCTTACAATAACAATATATACAAGACTAAACCAACAGTCATCCATATCAATGATACAACAATACTTAATATTCAACACTATAAGGCAAGTTATGAACAATTTTAACAATGATCAATACATAATTCAATAGTCCATTACAATCTACACATGAATTCAATACAATTAAGCCATGATTAATTCACCCACTTTATACCCAAAATTAAGAATTCAAGGAATACATGTGTTCATGGATGTTTTGATAAAAAAACCATCAACTAATATCAATTACTTCAGAAAACATCAATTCAAATCTTTGTGCAAGAAATCATGCTTAGAATTCAAAATAGGATTTCAAGGTTTTTGATGATCTTTGAAAAGCCTTTAGACTTGGCTTCTTGAATGAGAGAAGAATCAATGATATAATCACCATACCTTAATTGAAGAGATCCCACGAAATTTATGGAGAAATCAATGGAAAACTTAATTCTTAGCTTCAACTTGACTTCAAGCTTCCATGGAGGTTTGGAGAGAACTTATTCTGAACTTGGGTTTTGATTTTGAATAATGAAGTCCGAGTATAGGTTTTAGTATTTTACCTAAATTAAAATGGCATAAATAACCCAAAATAACCATCTATAACTTAGTTAGGACGTGGGGTGAATTTACCAATTCACCTCTCACTTGGACGAGACCCTGCATAAATTATAGGTGTTAAATGATGGCCACTAATGATAAGGCGTCGATGGAACCAGCACTCATTCTACTGGGCATGGTTTGATCAAAGGGCGTCGATTGAGTCATGGTTTGGGGCTATTTTGAAAGCTTTTTGGCCAATGCTTGGGTCCTTCTCAAGGACCCTTAGGGTGGTCCTTGGGGAGTCGTACCCATATATTTAGACCCTAAATATGACCATGTAGATTTTAGTGTCCCCTCCTATCATTTTAGAGACCAAACAACACATCAAAACATGCAAAACCACACAAGCACACACAAGACTAGTTTCCGAAGGTCTCGGTCGTTCTTCGACGTTTTGACTTCCAAACTGTTCAAGATGACTTCTAAATCTATTATTAATAATAGTAACACCTTATTAACTCATAATACATATGATAGTCTCTATTTTAACCTATTTCATTTTGAGGGTTGCAACAAAACCTTATGTCGACCCACTTCTTAGGCCATCAGTCTAGCAGTCTAGGTTTTGAGACCTCTCTCTAGAGCAAGCCAAAAAGACATGGGTGGCTTTATATTTGCAACTTCAAACCCAATAAATTAAACCACAACCACTAGGTGCAATCACAATTATAATATATCTAACCTATCAGCAAGCAAGACCAAACAAAAATATCAACACAACTTGTTAAATCACACCCCAAGAATGAGGTTTTTAGCCAAATATCAAGAAATAAAAAATTACACCTAAAATTATATTAAAATAAAATAGGTAAAAGAAACTACATCTTGATTTAAGCAAAGGAAAAAGAACAGAGAAGATGCACTTCCAACTTTGGGAAGATGAACTTCTTCATTCTTCAAGTCTTCCGAAAAAACCCTCTCCAAACTTGAGAGAAAATACAAGAAAAATAGTATTCTAAAGTAAAACAATATTAGTTTCGGGATCCCTAAGAATAATAACTAAGTCTAGTATTAATATGTCATATCCGAGGAACATCCCTTAGACATAACCAGCGTGCCGTCCTCTTTGAAGACTAAGACTATCCTCTTAGCTTATATCATTACATTCGTAGGTCAATAACGCGAAAAAATTAAAAGTTTTCATTACTTCTATGTGGAGGTTTACATAGACCTCTACATACTCATAATATTTATATATCGAGTATACATAGACCCTTCGTATAGGAAGATTACACAGTCCTCTACTTTAATTGCATAAAGATATATAGAATATAACATAGTCTCGAATAGTCTTCTCATATCATAACCATCAAATAAGAATATATCAAATTGGGCCTAGCCCATACATCAATACAATAAGACCACATATAGGTCATACAGTGTTTAATATCCAAATGAAAAGAAAAGAAACATAAGAGTCTTAAAACTAAACAACTTCATAGATTGATAGTGGTATTGCCTTAGGAAAGTGAGTACCTACCCAACTTGGATGATTAAGAATTCCAAGACTTCTTCAAAGTCGTCTCCGAAAGCCCTTCAATGACCGAAACCTAAAATGTTGGGGAAAAAGAAGAAATGGAGTTAGTACACCACTTGTACTAAGTATAAGACCATATGTACACATATTATACAATGATGCTAAAAAGGGAACTTCCATGAAAACATGCTATTTTACCCTTTGAAAACCTTATGCACATTCAAGAAGACCATTCCAATAAAAAAGACATATTCCTTAAGTTATAGGCATGTACATCACAAGACCAATAATACAAAACATAGTAAAGTTAATGATAATATCAATATACTTGCAAATAATATCAAGACCACTCTAATCATTAAGTTATAACTTCAACAAGCAAGAATAGGAGTACATTTCAACACGATAAAAGCAAGACAATTACCCATGAATCCCTATTAAGTTGACAAGTGCAATGACCAAGCAATGCCCCATAACCTTACTCAATCAAGTAACCCAACAAGAATTATCACCAACATCCCACTTCACATAGCATGGATTTACGAGTACATATCAACATATTTTAAGAATGTAAACCAAAAAATATTAATATGTGAAACTAATTTACATATAGTATCAACGATGTGCAAATTCAACATATACATATAATATACCATTATTATTATATACATACATAAGAACATACTCCTATGACTTCCCTCATGGCTAATGCATGCAATGTTTAGGTCGAGTCCCATACCCCTACCTTGACTAAGTTAAACCCCTTAGGTTATCTTAGTTAGAGTCCATTCCTTTAATTCATTTTACCTTTTGGGAACATCTTGCCTTAACAGACATAGACCACATGAGCTAATGTGGAATCCGGTGTCATGGGACCCTACACCAAAAGAAGGCGGACTACTTGATAAGGTAGTTCAAAAACATGAGCATAGCAACTACGTGGATCCACTAGCTAGTATTCCTATGGGGCCAACATAGTTCAAGAACTAAGAGATATAGTTTGGACCTTCTTTATGATACATGCATTATAGTCTCCAATCTCAAGAGTACTTTAGTGATCCTACCTTCCCTATGTGGGAAGGGACACTCCTCACTCTAGTTCACTCGGTGCTAAGCTAGAGTCCCTTTTAAAATGTCTTTATTAATCATCAATAACTTAATGTAGGTCATAGGGCCTAACCCTTGTATAATCATCATCATCATCATAGATCAACAGGAATTGCATAAGTTAATTCCTTTCATTACTATTCATATATGTGAGGTTAGCACATTTACATATCACTTTATAATAAGGCACACTGATAAATCATGACCATCCTTATAACATTTACATCTTAGCCAACACCTCACAAACCATAGTAAAGATATTTCAATTCAACATCATACAAACCCTATCAATCCTAATACAATAAACTCCAACACAACATCATGACTTAATATCATTAACCATATTTGAAGTAAAGAATAGGGATCAAAAGACTTACCGAGTCTCCTTCATAATTCATCATCAAGGTATTACCATCAACCCCTAAATAAACCCGATTATGGTGTATTTTCATCATAAAACAATAACCAACATAATAACAAGGCTAATTGAATCACTATATCGCAATCCAACACTAGTTCATAGCTTAAGATAAGATACATAGGTCAATCTCACAACATGCTTCATAACCTAGATCACCTTTCAAGAACTAGCATGATAGGACTATAATTCACCCTAATTTAATCATGATTGGTACAATAACATCATCTAATAGTAATTCAACAAATAACCAAGTCAATTGAACCAACATTACACAATTCTTATCAAGATCATAACCTAGGGTTAAGGGGGGTAAAGGTAATCTTCTACAAACTAGACCAATTAATCAATATATATCATCATTAAGTTAGAATACATGTTAATATATTCATAATATCTAATTAAGCCAATTAATTAATTAACTTAAGTGAAAACGTGCAGCAAAACAAACCCCTCAAAGACGAAACCCCGATCGACGGTCCGTCTGTGAGACGACGACCACTGCTCCCTCCATGCTGCAAATCCTTCTCTAAGTTCAAATACTGTGAAAAATGATCCTTCCAAAATTTTTGCTAAGTGAACATCGATGGTTGACATCGACGGTCCATCGATTGACACACTCCCCGTTGATACCACTCGTCTGTGCCCACTGCCTTGGGCAGTCCTTTGACCTCAAAATGCTAGGATCCTCCTCAAGGGCCCTTAGTTGGTCCTTGGGGAGCCGTGCCTAGATGTTTCGAGTGTGAAATAACTCTAATATGTATTAAACACCCTTTCACAAATTTTCATCATTTTACGGCTTCTAAAAGATAAATATGCTAAGGCACGCTAGTACCTTATTAAACTAGTTTCTGGACGTCATGGATGTTTTGTTTTGTAGACTTCCTAAATGACTTATAATCATTAAAATAGACCTTAAAATAGTGTCTAAACCTTTTGACACTTATGTAAGGCTATATAACACATTTTGGATTTTCGAACTGTTACATTATCCCTCCTTTAGGAACATTCGTCCCTGAATGACACTAAATATCTTTTGAAGGAAGGAATAGACTTAAGACTAGCAGCCCAACCAACAACAATAAATTATAATAACATTTACAACATTAATCAAATCATCTACACAAGGCAATTCAAAAACTTCAATTACCACACATAAGGCTCAATATTACATTATGAGGAATTTCATTCTCACAACAACCACGTGAGCTCAACATACCTTATATGAGTCAATTATGTCAAAGTTCAACTTACCAACATGGTACATATAATTTCAGAGACTCACCATATCAAAATGCACAACATAACTCAAAACAAGAAAAATTGCAAATTTTCCAAGTTGAAAGCACTTCACTGTAACTTACTGTACCAACATAAAAAATGCACATTTTTGCTAAACTTCACCAAATTCTTTACTTGCCTATCTAGGATTTGAACCAGAACTTCCTTATAAGAGAGGTTATCCTTTCCACCAAGACCCTCTGGAAAAATAGACTTGGGATCACCGATGCACTTCTTAAGCATAGAAACATGGAAAACCGGATGAACCGAAGCCAATTCACTAGGAAACCTTAATTCATAGACAACCTTGCCAAACCTTTGCAGGATTTTATATGGACCCACATAACGAGGACTAAACTTCCCTTTGTTGCCGAATCTAACCACCCCTTTCATATGCAAAATTTTCAAATACACCTTCTCACGTTCTTCAAACTCTAAGTCCCTTCTCCAATGATCGGCGTAAGACTTTTGCCGACTATAGACCGTTTGCAAGCGATTCCTTATAATATGAAATTTCTCCAAAGTCTTGTAAATCAAATCGGGACCAAGAAGCAAAGTCTCTCCTACTTAAAACAATCCAATTGGAGATGTACATATCCTATCATAGAAAGCTTCGTAAGGAGCCATAGATACAGATGAATGAAAACTATTATTGTAAGCAAACTCCACCAAAGGCAAATGCTTATCCCAATACCTTTTGAAATCAGTGATACAAGGTCTAAGCATATCCTCAAGGGTTTGAATAGTACGCTCCGCTTGACCATCGTTTGGGGATGAAAAGTGGTGCTTAAAATCACCTTGGTACCCAACCATTCTTGGAATGACATCCAAAAACTAGATGTGAATTGTGCACACCAATCCGATATGATGGATAACGGAATACGATGGCGATACACAATCTCATCTATGACGATCCTTGCATATTCCTCCACCGAATAAGTAGACTTGATGAGAGTTAAATGAGCGGATCGTTCAACCTATCGACAACCACCCATATAGATTCATATTGATTTTGTGTATGAGGAAAACCCGCCAGAAAATCCATATTTATGTCTTCCCACTTCCAAGTAGGAACTTGGATTTCTTGTAGTAAACCATCGACTTTTAATATTAAGCTTTTACTTGTCGGCAATTTGGACACTTAGCAATAAATTCCGCTATGTACTTCTTCAAACTTTCCCACCAAAATACTTCCTTAAGGTCATGGTACATTTTTGTCGAACCCAGATGAATGGAGTAACGGGACCCATGGGTTTCCTCAAGGTTCCGGTTCCTCAAACCATCTACATTGGGAACATACAACCTTCCTTGATACCTGAAGACACCATCCCCCCAAGGATAATGACTCGTTAAGCTTACGAAGAACCGATTCCTTCAACTTCATCAATGGTTGATCAAGGTGTTCCTTAGACGTCGCCTCAACCACCAAAGATGACTCGGAGTAATGATGGACCATAAAACCACTATTCGGAGAATCTTCCAACCTTACACCCAATCTAGAAAACCTATGAAAATCTTTCACTAGGACTTTCTTGGCTTCCTCTACATGAGACAAACTATCCATGGTCATAGGACTTAGATCATCCGCAGCTACATTGGCCTTGTCGGGATGATAGAGAACACACGTGTCATAACCTCCAATAATTCCAACCACCTTCTTTGTCGGAGATTCAACTTCTTTTGAGTAAACACATATTGGAGACTCTAGTGGTCTGTATACATATCAACATGGATACCATACAAGTAATGCCTCCATATTTATAAGGCAAAATACCACGGCCGCTAACTCAAGATCATGAGTTGGATAATTTCTCTCATCCACCTTAAGTTAAATAGAAGCATAGACTATTACCTTTCCATGTTGCATAAACAAAAACCCTAAACCCACTCTGGATGCATCATCAATACATAATGAAGCCCTTTGTACCCTCTAGTAAATCCAACAACTGAGCAAAAGTAAGCCTATCTTTCAAGATTTGGAAGCTTCTCTCCATGCCTGCGACCACTCAAATTTTTTACTTTTTTGGGTCAACGTAGTAAAGGGAGATGCAATGGACGCAAAACCATCCACAACCTCCGATAATAGCCCACTAGACCCAAGAAACTCCTAATGTCGGTTGGAGTAAATGGTCTAGCCCAATTTTTTCACTGCCTAGGTTTTCCTTGGATCAACCTCAAACTCCCTCATTAGAGATGATATGACCAAGAAACTCCACCTATCTCAACTAAAAATCATATTTTCTATACTAGGCAAATAATTGATTCTCCTTAAGCACTTGTAATACCACCCTCAAATGGTTCATGGTTTCACCCTCATTTTTCAAATATACCAAGATGTCGTCAATGAAGACAATGACAAATGAATCTAGATAACTTTGAAAAACCCTATTCATGAGATCCATAAATGCCACCAGGGCATTTGTGAGACCAAAGTATATTACTTAGAACTCATAGTGACCATATCTAATCCGAAATGCCATCTTTTATATATCCTCACCTATCACCCTAAGTTGGTGATACAGCGATCTCAAGTAAATCTTAGAAAAGTATCTTTCCCCTTGGACTTAATCAAACAAGTCCTCAATTAGATCGTGAGGATACTTGTTCTTAACAGTGACTTTATTGAGTTGATGATAATCGATACATATTCTAAGGGAACCATCCTTCTTCTTCACAAACAAAATCGGAGCACCCCATGGAGAAATACTATGTCTAATGAAGACTTTGCCTAGTAAATATTTGAGTTGAACCTTCAACTCTTTCAATTCGTCCGAAGCCATAAGATAAGGAGGAATTGAAATGGGATTCGTGTCTGGTAAAAAGTCGATACCAAAATCAATTTCCCATTCGGGAGGAATACCGCGAAGATCATTAGGAAAGACCTTCAGAAATTCCCTCACTACGGGGACCGACTCAATGGGAGGAATTTCGGAGTCTAAATCTTTGACTCTTACTATATGGTATAAAAACCCTTTAGAGATTATTTTTCATTCTTTTTAAACAAGAGATGATACGACCTCTAGGAATAGAATTTCTCCCCTTCCACTCTAAAATGGGCTCATTTGAAAAGTTAAACTTCACCACCCTCGTTCTACAATCAATAAAGGCAAAGCAAGCATGCAACCAAGCCATACCCAATATGACTTTAAAATCAATCATATCAAATTCTACTAGTTCAAGATAAGAAACTCTATTGGGCAACATTATAGGACAATTTCTATACATCCTCTTTGCAACAACTGACTCACCCACCGGGTAGACACTATAAAAGGTTCATGCAAGATATCGAGCAAAATGTCAAAAAATTTAGCTACTAAAGGAGTAACAAATGATAAGGTAGCACCGGGATCAAGTTAGGCATATACATCAATAGAATATACTTTCAACATACCAGTCACCACATCGAGAAAAGTCTCTTGCTCACCCCAGAGCTAGAGCATAAAAGCGATTCTTTTTCGAAGCATCATTAAAACCACTTGTTTGTCTACTCTCTTTGTCTTTCCCCCTCACATTTGGTCAATCTCAAACCTTGTTCCCACTTTTACCACAACTAAAACAATTATCCGTTCCCTTAAGACAATCACCATAGTGATTCTTGCACACTTTCCACAAGTTGTCTTCTTGGTTGGTGAACTAGTATCCCTTCCATTTTTAGGCTTAGGGGTAGACACCCTATCATTACTATCCTTAGGGAACTTTGAAGGAACTTGATTATAAACCCTCTTCTTAAACCTAGGCTTGTCTTGGATCTCAAGCCTACCATTGGAAGAACCTCAATCAAAAGATCTTGCCCTCTTGTCATCTTTATTCCTTCTCTTAGACCTTGCCTCTTCCACTTGTTGAGCATAAACCATGAGACGAGAAATGTTCATATTGTCATGTAGCATAGTCGAATGATATTCCTCTTGCAAGTCATCCGACACTCCCATCACAAAGCGGTTTATTTCATCTCTAGGGTTGGTAACCAAAGAAAGAGTATATTTTGACAATTGAGTGAATTTCAAGGAGTATCCTAGCACACTCATACCTCCTTGGCGAAGGTTGATGAACTCCACCACTTGATCTTCCCGCTTCTCCGTAGAAAAAATCTATCAAGAAAAGCCTTCTTGAACACTTCCCAAGTAACCGTTCCACCCCTTAACGATCTATTGTCCCTGCATTGGACATACCAAGTTTGGGCCACACCTTTGAGTTGGTAAGTGGATAACTCGGCCTTCTCACTAGTAGTCAACTCCTTAACATAGAAGATCTTGTAGATTTCATCAATGAACTCATGGATGTCTTCTTCAACCTTGGACCCATAGAAAGTAGGGAGATTCATCGTAGTGAAATCCTTAGACAGGATGCTAAGGTAGCAACTTGTTGGTTTGCTCAGGGTACAACCTCCCGATTAGCTTGGGCCATCATGGCTTGAGCTTGAATAGTGGAGGCTTGTGCTTGGGTTGTAATGGCTTGGGCCATTATGTCACCATCCCTCAAAAGGAGGATCGACCGGAGCCGGGTCATCACTAACTTCTTCCTCAAGAGGAGGAACTTCATTACCACGGGGATGAACTCTCGCATTAGCAATATCTTCTTCAATTCTTCGTGCCACATTCGTTCGGCTATTCATTTCCTATAATCACAATAAAAGGTAGATGCTAAAAGCACATATAGCTAACACTCTAGAAGCACGATATTGGACTTCTAAGAAAGTGAGAGTTTCCTAAGCATCATATAGATTCCTACTCATAAGTATGGCGCTCTTCAAAATTATGAATACGAACCTACATAGACATTCTTGAGAGAGACATCAATTAAAAGATATTTAACTAGATGCTCTGATACCATGTTTGTCACATTTGGGGAGCAACCCCTAGACGTGATCGGCGTCATCGTCCTCTTTGAGGACTAAGACTAGTCTCTTAGCTCACATCATAATATTCATAGGTCAAAAATGTGGAGAAATTAAAACGTTCTATTACTTCTATGTGGAGGCTTGCATAGACCTCTACATACACATAATAGTTATATATCGAGTATACATATACCCTTCATATAGGAAGATTACTTAGTCTTCTACTATTACTGCATATAGATATATAGAATATAACATAGTATCAAGTAGTCGTCTCATCTCATAACCATCTAATAAGAGTATATCAAATTGGGCCTAGACCATACATCAATACAATAAGACCTTATATAGGTCATACAATGTTTATTATCCAAATACAAAGGAAAAAAACATAATAGTCCTAAAACTAAACAACTTCATAGCTTGATAGTGGTATTTCCTTCAGAATGTGAGGACCTACCCAACTTGGATGATTAAGAATTCCAAGTCTTCTTCAAAGTCGTCTCCAAAAGCCCTTTAACAACCGGAACCTAAAATGTTGGGGACAAGGAAGAAATGAGGTTAATATACCACTTGTACTAAGTATGAGACCATATACACACATATTATCAAATCATGCTAACAAGGGACCTTTCATGAAAACATGCTATTTTACCCTTTGAAAACCTTATGCACATTCAAGAAGATCATACTAATCAAAAAGACATATTCCTTAAGTCATAGGCATGTACATCACAAGACCAATAATACAAAACATAATGTTAATGATCATATCAACATACTTGCAAATAATATCAAGACCACTCTAATCATCAAGTTATAACTTCAAGAAGCATGAATAGGAGTACATTTCAATACAATCAAAACAAGACAATTACCCATGAACCCCTATTAAGTTGACAAGTGCAATGACCAAGCAAAGCCCCATAACTTTACTCAATCAAGTAATCCAACAAGAATCATGACCAACATTTCACTTCACATAGCATGGATTTAAGAGTACATATCATAATACCTTAAAAATGTATACTAACATGTATTAATATGTGAAACCAATCAACATATAGTATCAACAATGTGCAAGTTCATCATATACGTATCATGTACCGTTATAATTATATACATACATAATAACATCCTCCTAAGACTTCCGTCAAGTCTAACTAGTGCAATGTTTAGGTAGTGTCCCATACCCCTACCTAGTCTAAGCTAAACCCTTAGGTTATATTAGTTAGAGTCCAATACTTTAATTCATTTTACCTTTTGGGAACATCTTACCTTAACCGACATAGACCACATGAGCTAATGTGAAATGCAGTGTCATGGACTCTTACACCGTAAGAAGGCAGACTACTTGCCAAAGTAGTACCAAAACATGAACATAGCAACTACGTGGATCAACTAGCTAGTATTCCAATGGGGGCAACATAGTTCAAGAACTAGGAGATATATTTGGGACCCTCTTTATGTTACATGCATTGTAGTCTCCAATATCAAGAGTACTTTTGTGATCCTACCTTCCCTATGTGGGAAGGGACACTCCTCACTCTAGTTCACTCGGTGCTAAGCTAGAGTCTTTTTTGAAATGTCTTTAATATCTTTATTAATCATCAATAACTTAATGTAGATCATAGGGCCTAACCCTTGTATAATCATCATCATCATAGCTCAACAGGAATTGCATGAGTTAATTCCTTTCATTACTATTCATGTATGTGAGGTTAGCACATTTACATATCAATTTATAATAAGGCACATTGATAAATCATGGCCATCCTTATAACATTTACATCTTAGCCAACACCTCACAAACCATAGTCAATACATTTCAATTCAACATCATACCAACCCTATCAATCCTAATACAAGGCATACTCCAATATAACATTATGATTCAATCAAGATTAACCATATTTGAAGTAAAGAATAGGGATCAAAAGACTTACCAAGTCTCCTTCATTATTCATTATCAATGTCTTACCATCAACCCTTAACTAAATCCAATTAGGGTTTCGTTTCATCATAAAACAATAACCAACATAATAACAAGGCTAATTGAATCACTACATTACAATCCAACACTAGTTCATAGCTTAAGATAAGATACTTAGGTCAATCTCACAACATGCTTCATAACCTAGATCACCTCTCAAGAACTAGTATGATAAGACTATAATTCACTTTAGCTTAATCATGATTGATACAATAACACCATCGAATAGTAATTCAATCAATAACTAAGTCAATTACCAACATTACACAATTCATATCAATCTATAACCTAGGGTTAAAGAGTAAACTTCATCTTCTACCAACTAGACCGATTCATAATGGTATATAATAATTATGTCAGAATACATGTTAATCCTTTCATAATGTCCAAAATAAATAATAAACAAATCAATTCACATCATCAAATTCGTATTGGCTGAAAACCCAACTTTTGAAATGAATTAGATGAAACCCTTTTGGGAAAGAGGTGTCAAAGGTGAAAGAGATCCCATACCTTACTAATTGATGAATATTTATGGAGAAAATTGACCTTTTTCATCCATTAAACCCTTCTCTAGCTTGGTGTTCAATGGAGTTCTTCATTAGAGAGAGAAAGAAGAGAGAAGGAAGAGAGTTTTGGGTTTGGGAATTATGAGAGTTTAGGTTAGTCTAATTAGATTAAGGATTTATATAGAGGGTAAACTAACTTAATTATACATCCCCTAACCCCTAATTGACTTCCTAACTAATCCAATAAATTAATTAACTTAAGTGAAAGCGTGCAGTAAAACAAACCCTTCACAGAGGAGACCCCGATAAATAGTACGTCTGTGAGATGAGGGCCACTGCTATCTCCATGCTGCACAACCATCTCTAAGTTCAGAGACTTTGCAAAATGAACCTTCCAAAATTTTGGTTAAGTGACCATTGATGCCCCGTCGATGGCACTCATCTGTGCACACTGCCTTGGGCAATCCTTTGACCCCAAAATGCAAGGGTCCCTAGGGCTGGGCGTTCGGTCGGTTCGGTTCGGTTCGTAAAATATCGGTTAGGTTTTTCAGTTTTTGGTTTGGCCAAATGTGAAACCAAACCAAACCGGAATAAATTTAGTTTGGTTCGTTTATTATATTTTCGGTTCGGTTTATTTTTTGTTTGGTTTCGATTTAACCAAATTTAATTAACAGGTGGACTTTAGTACTTCTTGTTTAACAAATTTGTATATTAGGAGCATTTGAATATGTTTTTCAAGGGACTTAAAATCCAAAAGCTAAACTACCTAAAATAAAGTCTCTATCAAACATCTCTAAAATAAATTAACAAAGTGATCAGTATTCTGTTCTTCATGACTTCATCTGGACCTCTGTCTGATCATTTAGAGCCTGTGCATTATCATTTATCACCTACATAGGGAAAAATAGGTGACATAAGACATTTCATTTGTACCTCCCTACACAAAATACACATTTGAATGAACACCTTACAAGTAGTTTAGCTTTAATATTACTAGTATCTTACAAGTTTCCACCCGAGCAAGGTTTTACAGAATTGATCAAAGTCAGCTAACTAATGCATAAACGCATAGAGCATAAACACATAAGATTAAAAAGACTATCAAAGGTCAAGACAACAACACTACAAAGTTCAACAAACTTGTGCCCATCCTTGAAATAAAGTTAGTTACAAACTAAACTCATCATTATTTGATTCATTGCAATTTGCAGCAACAAAGAGATTTGGAAAACCAATAAAACATTGTTGCAACCTCCATTACAATAGCTCCCAAGTACCAACAGATTGCAACAAAGAGAATAACAAAACATTGATAGGCCTGCGAGAAAGTAGAACTCTTTAGACAAATGATCTACATTTCATAATAAAATATATAAAACTATCAAGAAAGTTATGTAAATAAGTTCTTTACTTACTCGTTACCACGCATCACTTGTTGATAGTTGAACTTACAAGCTGCAACTATATATCAATTATACAAGATTCAGTCCCACTACAAGCAAAATCTACAAAAATATGAAAAAATTTGTTAGTTGTTAAAAAACACAAGTAACAAAATCATATTCAATATAATTTAATACAAATATCAAATTCTTACCAAGTTCAAGTTGTTCAAGATACTCTAAATCTTCTTCAATATTGATTGGAAAAGGCTCACTTCTAAGCCAATCTTGAACACAACCAAGATATTGTACAATTTTAGGATTTAATGAACTCTTAAAGGGATCAAGAACACGACCTCCTGTGCTAAATGCACATTCGGATGCGACACTAGAAATAGGAAAGGCTAACACATCACGAACCATCTCTGCGAGAATAGCAAATCTCGGCTCATGAACTTTCAACCACATTAATATTTCAAAGTCATCACTATCTGTCTCAATATCTTCAGCAAGATATCTTTCCAATTCTAATTTATTACCTAAACTTCCACTAACCTCTTTATGCTTCTCAAATTGTTGTTTCGTTCTCATTCTTCCTCTATTTACAAAGTAGCCACAACCACTCACACTAGATATACTTGATGAATTGTCAAATGAAGTGGGTGAAGATGGTACTTGTAAAGAGTTTTTGGGGATTTTTTGACATAATATTTAAACATTTTGTTCATGTATTTTTTCACTTCTTAGCATAGCTTTTCCCCAACTTATTTTCCAAACATATCCACAACTGCAAATGGAACATAATCAAGCTTGTTACGGGGATCCAATACAGATGAAATAAAGATCATGTTGTTCATTTTTTGTGGTTCACCCCAATACTTTTTGAACTTCTCATTCATACTTTCTGCCATTTCTTTCAAATTACAATCTTCATTTGTCATCATATCTTTCAAAATAAGATTAAGTTCAGCAAAATCAACAAAGTGTGTATTTCTAGTGACATAATTAAAACCAGAACCTTCAAAGTAAGTTCATAAAAAGTTTAAAGAAATTTCACCATTGACCTCACATTTTTCCAGTCAACACTTGAAAGAATATTTGAAGTAGTTCCATCATCAACACTAGTTTCATCTTCAACACAAGTTCCGTCTTCAACACTAGTTCCATCTTTGTTTTTAGAAGAATCAGAACCAAAGGTAGGAAGATGATTGAAGTATCCAATATCATAAAAACTATATCCTTCAAATGCAAGCTCAAAATGTTGTGCTATATCAAGCATCAGATATGTAGAGTTCCACCTAGTAGGAACATCTAAACATAATGATTTCTTACAAGTTATCAATTCAGATTCACAACATCTTTAAACTTTATATGTCTTGCAGGAGATAGTTTAATGTATGTCATGGCTTGTCTCACTAGCTTTACAGACTTACCAATTTCCTTCAACCCATCTTGAAATATAATATTAAGGATATGTGCTCACATGAAGATGTTCACCATCCATATTGTTACTTCCCCAATTGCTCAAGTTTTTAGACATTTCTTTCAAAGTAACATCATTTGAACTAGCAATATCAACTGTAATAGTAAACACATTATCCAAACCCAATTCAATCAAACACTGCAAGCCGCCATATCCACGCACTTATAACTAGAAATAGGACAAAAATTCTTTATTCTTTTATGCAAAATCCAATTTCTATCTATAAATTGGGCTGTCAAATACATGTAGTTGATTTTTTGTATAGAGGTCCAAGTATCTGTTGTAAGAAAAACACTTGGACGTACTTCTTTGAAAACCTTCTTCAAAAGTTTTCTTTCTTCAAGGTAAAGTTCATAATAATCACTCGTCACAGTTCTACGAGAAGGAATATGAAATTGCGGCGCTGTAACTCTCATGATGGTTTTAAAACCCTCTTTCTCAACAAAACTAAATGGTAGCTCGTGAACAAATATCATTTTTGCTAAAGCTTTCCTACTTTGTGCTCGGTCAAATTTCCAAGTGCTAATGACCCCTTCCTTTGCTCCCGTTGAAGATGGTAGAAAATTAATTAGATTTTGACCTTTATCTACGGTGTCAAGAGGAAATTTAGGAAATGTTCTCATATGAGTATTTATTGTTAACGTACCATTAGATGATGTAGACGCTGCATAAGGTTTTGTACAATACTTGCTTTTGGCTTTACTAGCTCCGTTTTCAATGGTGAACTTGTCAAAATGCTTCCAACAATTAGCTCTAGGTTCCATGGATTTTCTTTTCTTTGAAGTATCAACATCAAGTACAACCTCACTGGGAGATGAGGTGTAAGGTATGCTGTAATTTTAAGCTCCACTTTCACTTCCCTTACTTCCAGTTTGTGTCATCTATAAAAAAGTGAAACAAACAGGAAGAACAACAATCAAAATTCAAAAGGACACTATACATTACAATTTACAGCATAAGGAATGATCATATTTTGATTCTGTTGCAGTTAGAAATTTTCTTCTATGTATATTTGTTGCATGGTGATTGATCACTTGGTTAAATCTCAACTATCCATTATTTGCTAAATGGTCTTGATTGTCCTAAGGATTTACAAGTTTTGCTAGTTTGTTTACAGGGCTTGGAGAACATAACAGTTAACTGGTTGTATCATTATTTACCCACATATCATAAACACTTGAAATTGAATATACATACATATAGATATCTAGATGAATCTAAGACTTAAGAGCCTAAGACTGAAGTGTTAAGACGAGATATAAGAACATAAGTTAAATAGGTTTTCTAATTTAAAATCGAGATGAAGACAAAATTTTCGTCAATTTGAGTTGATTTAATGTATTTACTTTTAGGTGAGAATTTAGACATCAAGTTTATGTTATGCATTACTTGCTGACTTGCTCTGCGTAATCACATACTTAATCTCTATTTTACTGCAACTTACTTAACATTTATAAATATTTCAGGTACAATTTTTCCTAATTATTGGATTTTTGGCATGCCCAACTTAATTTACATCCATGTATATGGTCAGATAAAATTGTATAGCACAAAAACAAAAAGATGTATCCTCCCTTTACCTTAACTAGTGCTTCACTAAGGACTCCATCTAATCCCAGTTTTTTCTATATTTTTACCAATCTAAAGCATAAGTATAACCTAGTCAAAACTCATTTTTAAGATCCGAATTTTGATAGGGTACTATTATAAAATCAAATATACCTAAAGGAAGAGTATTAGAGTAGAGACGGAGATACAATCTATGAGTTATAACTTATAAGGATTGAGTACTGACCTTCGACTTTCAAGTTGCGAATTGCGAGCAATGCACTTTTGAGTGATGCGAGTCGCGAGTTACATACGGCGCGCGGCGAGCAGAGGATTGAGGATAGACCAGCATATCCAATGTGCCTATGACATACGAGTAGCGAGTTACGAGCAGCGGGTGGCGAGGAGAGACCAACGTGTTTACTGCTGTGTGGCAGCGTTATCCGCGTTAGGCATTAGTGACTTGGCGTATATCAATTTAGATTTTAGGGATAGGAATTTGGATAATTGGATTAGGAAAGTTGGGCTTGGGCAGTTGGCTGAGAATATTTTAAGTTGTGGGCTATTGGGCTAGCTCGGAATGGGGTAACAAATAACAAATATAAACATATAATTTTGGTTTTCGGTTAACTGAAATATTAAATTTAAAAAACCCAAAACCGAAATGAAAAACTAAAATATTAAAATTTAAAACAAAAACCAATTGAAATAACCGAAAAATGAAACAAAAATTAAAAAAAAATTGGTTCGGTCGATTTTTTCTGTTTAAACCATATTATGCCTAGCCTTAAAGATCCCCTTCAAGGGTCCTTGGTTGGTCCTTGGGTAGTCGTGCCCGGACGTTTTGACTATGAACTAAATCTAATACGTATTACACATCCTTCCACCATTTTTCATCATTTTACGACTTCTAAAAGCTAGTCAGAAAGCCTAAGCTACACTAGTACCTCATTGAATTAGTTTCCGGACGTCATGGACGTTCTTGAACGTTTTGGTTTCTAGACTTCCTAAATGACTTATATTTATTAAAATAGTTCTTAAAACACTGTTGAGACCTTTTGACACGTATGTTAGGCCCTAGAACACGTCCTGAATTTTTGAAGTGTTACATTTTAGTTTTCAGATTTAGTGTTGCAGCGGATTATTCGGTGAGGTTAGTTGTGGTACGTAAATGAATCGATGACTCGCCCATCTTCTATTTCATTGCCATTTTGTGCTTTCGTTCAGCAATTTAATGTCCTGTACCATTGGGCGGTATAGTGCTACTTCACGAAAGTGTTCGGTGATGTGTCTACTACTCCATTCATCGCCTTTTTGATCCACTTCCTTCAGGGCCTCACGTACTGGAACTAAGGGCGAAGTATGTCCCTTCGTCAATGCTCATGCTTCAATTTTTTCATTTTTTTCAGCCTTTTTGTTTTTTTTGCGTAAGTGTCCATGCTTTCTCTATAACTTCAAATACTTGAAACTTAAGATTTTCATAAGATATTGGTGTAAAATAAGAATTTGAGGACACCATTTCTATCAAAATAAAGCCCTGAATGAGTCCAATTTGTGGACTCATCAAAATAATTCTTTCATTTTCTTTGGAATCATAAAGTACTATGTTTTTATATAACAAATAGACAATGAATTTGTGGTATTTTTTTTATGAACGAAGTATTTATTTTATTATTTAATTCAATATAAGATTCTTCAAGTGGTCTAATTAGATTGTGGTTGACTTTGAATTTTTTTAAAGGCCATAAGTTACCTCTTTTACATGATGAAGAATAGCGATCACTTGTTTTGACTAGATTATAATTTTATATATGTGTATCTAAATTGGTCTTGACAAGTTCACTTAGTCCTTAAATTCCTTAGACGGTTCCTTGTCTCCTACAAGAATTTGTGACATATGTTGTCACATTAAATAGTATTAACCATATTTCCGTTTTTGTTCACATTTCAGATATGGCTGAATGGGAACATGCTCAAATTACTCTCATTGTGCGAGTTCTCAAAGTCGAGCAAAGGGACAAGGTAGAAGAGAAAGTCGTCATAAGACATGATTCTGAGGGCGAAAAATCTTATAGATTGGTGTCCCAAGGGCGAAAAAAAATATTTCACGGAACCAAAGGTTCATCCGAAGGGAAAAAGAGAAAATTGTAAAGAGTTTGAGCCATTGAAGATGTCCCATAATATTTCAGCAAGTGATTTTATTCACCTTTTAAAAATAAAATGGGTTGCACTGGCTGATTATAATGAACTTTCAGATTGGAGAGACTTATCTTATTTAATAGACGCTTTCTGTGAAACTTGGGGTAGTAGATCACCTGATGTTTTTCACGACATTTGTCCTAATCCACCTTTTAAGGTTTACATTTATTGTCATGAAGAATTGTGGAGGATTCTAATCTTTCAATTACTTGTAAATGTTTATTGCTAATTGTTATTCAAGATATGAATTAGTTTGCTTTTTTCTCAAATTATGTTACTAGACTTAAAAATCATTGTTATCAAAGTCTTCAATATATTAATTACACACATTAAGATATTAGGTTTGAATTCTTATTAAATATTTAGCTTTTAGATGATGATTTGATGCATATGTGTCGTTTCAATCTTAAATTAAATATGAAATATTTGTGAGAATTAGTTTGCTTGAATGTGTATGTCTCATTCATAATTGATTAAGATTCTTGCATTATTATATGTCAATAACAAACATGACAATAAAAAGTATCATTGTTGACATAAACAAAGGTGAAAAACTCAAAAGTGAGAATTATGACATCTGGAGTTTTAAAATATGGTGTGTACTAAAAGATCAAAGTACTTCACAACACATAAGTGATCCTAAAGCTTACAAAACATGGAAAAAGGCTAACTCCATTGCATGTGGAATAACAGTTAGTTCTGTAGGTGATGACCTCATAGGTAAATGTGAGAAATTCTCTACTGCTCATACTTTTTGGGTATATCTGCGAGGAACGTATGGAGGTACGTCTGTAACCCTCCCTCGGCAATTGACTATCAAATTTGACACTTAAAAAAACATCATGATCAGAATATAAAACAACACCTTAGGGTGATATCAAACATGATAAGTCAACTTAATAGAGCTGTATATATTCTTTCAAATGAGGAAAAAGTTCAGGAAGTGATTTGGTCTCTTCCCAATAATTGGGAACATTAGAATGTTAATTTGACCCGTAATAATAGCATCAGAACTTTTTCCAATGTTAGGTTGTTTGTAAGAACCCTCCAAATGAACTAAGGTGTCTAGAGCCTCACATGTGCCTTAAGAGGTCAATAACATGTTAATAAAGTGTTTTACATCTTGTATAGTTCATTTGAAGAGGTTTAGAAGTCAAACATTCAAGAACAACCAAGATGTTTGAAAGTTAGTATTTAGACTTGCTAGTGTGTCCTTGTATGTTTGCCTTGTTTTTATGTATTTTTTGGAGTCTAAAAGAGTAAAGGTGACCCTAGAATTTTAATAGACATGCTAGGGTAAAAATGTTTGGGTATGACTCCCCGAGGACCACCCTAAGGGCCCCCAAGGAGGACCCAAATATTGGACAAAGAAGCTTCCAAAAACAGAGCGTAAATGCAAGATCTAGAGCCCCTCACGTGTCGCGCTCCTGGCACTCAGTTTGCCTATTCGTCGCACGCCTGACAAAGGGATCACTGCCTCAAAAATTTAGTGAGGCAAAATTTGGAGCTGCCTCCGCGACGCGCAACCACTTCCTAGATTCGGTTGCCTCGTTATAAAGTCAAGTTTGACATGTCTAAAAGTCCAAATAAGTATGGGGGCATTTTGTTAACTTCGGGAGTCAGTTATAAATTGTTTTTATGTCCTATTTAACCCCATTCCCAAGTGAAAAACCCCAATACCTGATAAGAAATTAAAAATCTTAAAACTCTCATCCAAATTCTCTCAAACCTCCATTGGAGGGAAAACTCAAGTTTAAGATAGAAGATGAATTTTGAAGTGGTTTCTTCTCCAAATGTGTGGGCTTTTCTTCTATTAAGGTACGGTAATCCTTGATCCTTAGTTAACCTTTCATCTAAGGAGTTTTTTCAAAGTTTTTTCATGATCAAAATTGCTACCTTTCCATCTAGCCAAAGGTTTCATTGTCAAATTTATTTTAAAGATATTATAATGATGAATTTATAATAATCTAGTGCTTTTATGATGAACTTCAATCCAATTTCATGAAGAATCCATGCTCCTCCTAGTTTCTCAATTTAGTCTATAATATGGGCCTTTTTACCATTTTTTTAAATGCTTATGAGATTATGATTCAATTATGTTGAATTGTCTATTGCTATTTTTATCTAATTAAATTGGTAATGAATTGTTTGGAATTGATTAGTGATGATCAAAGCTTGAAGATTTGGTAATATCGACCTATTTCTCTACTTAGTATATATTTAGCCTTGAATTGCATTGTGTCGTATGATTTAATTATGGTGGTGATCTTTACATTCTTGTCATTCTCTAGATGATGTGATCATGGATTTGAAGGCTAAATTATGTATTGTGGAGTTTTGTTATGATGATCACACATGTCGAGCTATATGGCCAGTCTTCCATTCTAGTTTATGATCTAGGATGTGATGATAGTGTTATTAACATGTGAATGAAGATGGTAGGGTTGGGTATCTATGTGTTTAACAATTGATGAAGTACTATTGATGAATGACCCATACCTATGTACCTCTATATGACTATGTGGTCTTGTGTATGCTAGGAGTCTTCTCTTCAAATGTTGGATATGTTCTTGTCTCCTATGATATAAGATGAGTGTGTGTAGTCTATAGTCCTTAATACTATAAATGTGAGTTCTGTATGGCTTAAGTGATATGAATATGTGTTGTAATTTTGAAGAGTGGTGGTTGCCATTATGTGATAATGTTGACCAGTGTATACACATGTCTCATGCATGACTGTAAGTGTAATATATATTAATGAAAGTATGAAGAAGGTATCTTTACTAGGATTACTTGATAGGTATAGTAGTATAGGTAAGGGTGTGAGACTTTTCCTATACATTGCACATGTTTACCTTGATAGGATAGTTCCTAAGGTATCTCTCTATGTACATGAGTATGAATGCATGATTAAGCTATGAACATGAAACACATGTTATGCTCTCAAGTATATCAATGATGAAGTATGAATATGTGTGTCTAAAGGTGTTCTGTGAAAGGTTTTGTCATATATCTACACATAGATACACATGAATGTATGGATGAAGGATCTTATGATAATATAGTAAAGTAGGGTCTTTTCACAGGTGTTGTCAATTGTAATCTAAACTAGACTATGCTATGAATATGCCAAGTCCATGTGAAAGGATATTCTCAGATTATTTAGGTTTGATGAAAGGATATTCTCATCATTAACAAATGATCTATGTATATGAGAGTGAGGGCTTAATCTCCTAAAGCCTATTTTTATGAAGTAATGTTAATAAAGACTTTTAAAAAAGGGAACCTAGCTTAGCACCGAGTGAACTTGACAAATGAGGGGTGCCCCTTCCCAAAAAGGAAGGCATATTTACCAAATGTCTTCATGAGGTGGAAACTACAATGCCAATTGGTATAAAGAGGGTTTTAATCATACATCTCCTAGTTCCTTAACTATGTGTCCCTTATAAGACATATCAAGTGGATCCACCTAGACGCTAGCATGATGTTAATGTTCTACCTTGGCAAGTAGAGCACCTCCTTTCGTTGTGGGTTCCATGACACTGGATTCCATGTTTAGCTCACATGGCCTCATGTCGGTTGAGGCAAGGTTTCCTTAAAGTAAATGGACAATGGAAGTAAAGTAATGAACCCTAACTAGAATCACCAAAGGGCAGTTGCTTAGTGTAGGTGAGGGTATATGACTTTGCCTATGCATTGCACAAGTAGCTCTTGAAGAGAGTTCTATATGTATATGAATATGTATATGTTTCTTATGCATTACATTATGGTGTTGACCTACTTCTTATGATAATACGCATATTATGAATACTATTGTGTCTATATGATGAGGTCTTACTTTATATGCATAATGTTGGTCTTATTGTCTATATAATGAAGGTCTTACTTGGCATCCAGGTAGTTGGCCATATTTTTCATGTTAATATATGAAGTAAATGATAATGCTTGTCGTCTCTTTGTGGATTTACTTAGTATGTGTAAGGTTATGTGGATTCACATGTACATTTCACTAGTAGTCTTAGACTGGGATTTTGAGTAAGGTCATAGGATGTCTTAATGAAATGAAGTTCAAATATGGTATTGTTGACTATTGTCTCACAATGATGATATTGATAGTCTTGAGTTGCACGTTGTCTTAGAATAAGTCATATATGAGGTTCATGAATTAAGTTGGTCATATGTGAAATATGTGTCTCATGATATGCAACATCTCTATTAAACTTGTATGAATGTCTACCCTTTGTGAATTTAAGGTAATGCTTGAGTGTGGATGATGGAATGGGAGACTATTCATACATTGGACCAAGTATTACTAAAGGGTGAGTTAGGGGTAAAGGAATTAAGGTAAAAGAAGATGATTTTATGAAATTCTAAATGTGCTTTAAATGTAATATGTGTCTTCATGTAATTTAATGACCATTGTACATGTCTATATCATGTATGTGAATTATATGATGATTATTGTGTCAATGTTTATGAAGTTCCATTAAAAGACATGATGCATGGTTTCTAACTAAATGTCCTCTTTAAATACATGGTCGTCATACTTACTGCATTCTTCTACTAATACATTCTTCTTCATCTATTTACACAGAGTGTAGGTGTTCATGGCTAGAGGATGTCTTCTAAGAGAAGAGTTTTGATAGATCTCCCAAGTTCAAAGAAAGGGATCCTTAGGATTTAAGGGTATCCTATGTCAAGTTCTTGATGAAAATTATGTAATAGCTTAGATATTATTTTATGTTGTTACGGGTTGTGTCCCTATCTACTCTATTGATGTTGAGTCTAAGATGGAAAAAGAGACTTTGAGTCTAACTATGTATTATGCCATATTATATATATATATATATATATATAT
>NC_028637.1:55377477-55435452 GCF_001406875.1 Solanum pennellii
ATATACATATATATATATATATATATATATATATATATATATATATATATATATATATATATATATATGTATGTATATATGAACTGATGTTTCTAGCATATGATGTGCTATGAAAAGTTTTAAATTTTCCTTTAAATTTTCTATGACAATGTGATGAATGATGACTATGGGCTTGTATAAGACCTCCGAGAGGTCAAATATGCCACGTTACTTCTAGGGAGTGCTCTCTAACGTGACAAACGCGGTACCAGAGCGTGAGATTATAAAAAGTAGTTTTAGGGTCTAAAGTCTCACATTGCCATGTCTAGTACAGGCTCATTCATTGTTGGTGAGTCGCGACACTTCTATGAGCGAGAGGCTATAGGACAATAGAGTTTTACTTTCTTCACTACTCTTGTGTAGTGCCATAGAAACTCTATACAATATCTCTCTTATGTTTCCATGTACGGTGGTGTTTAGATGTTATTGCTTGGATGGGATGATGTCTTAATGCTTGAGGGACAAAAGGTGAGTTTGGATGCTTACTTTTGTTTTATGTCTTGATGAGTATTTGTGAAGGTGAATTTTGTATGTTTTGATGTGATACCATTTATGGTTATAAGTAATTTATGAGAAATGAGAATTATGTTGAGAAGTTATGTTATGGTATGGTTATAGCTTGTTAGGAGTTGTTATGGTTGAATGGAGTTCCCTTTGGAATGATGGGTTGATTTATGGTTTTATATAATGAAAGTATAATGTTATGGTATAGGCATGAAATTCTTTTGATAAATGTGGAAAATAGTGAATGATGAATGTTTCCCTTATAAATGTGTAATTCTTCATAGTGCCCTTGTATGGATTGGAGTCTTTCGTATAGGATTGCTCCTAATAAGGGAAGGTAGTGTGCCTACCTTGTAAGGTGATTGTGGAGTATGCTAGTTAATGGGAGGATCCTTATGACTAGTTGTTTAGTTCCCTATATGAACCTATTCTAATAGTGGGGGAAAAGGGAAGAAAGGGTTTTATTCCATAAGTTGGAATTATCCATTGCTCTAAGGTTGACTTAGAAAGATGTATGTACCCTTTAGTTTATGGGGAGGGAAAAGAATTGATGATGACCAACTTTAAAGTGGTTAGTAGTCTTTTAAGTTTGATCTTAAGTATGTTCATCTAAAGTAAGTTCTTAGATGATATCTAGTCATGGTTGGTTGGAAGGTTGCACCAAAGGTGATGATATGGGTTGAAATGACCTTGAAGCTACCTTGCCCTATTGTTGAAATAAAAGAAAGAGGCCTCTATGTCTAAGTCTCCTATATGATCCGCCTAAGGTTTTACCTAGAGATGATGGTTAACCTAAATCTATATCAAAGGATAGTAATGGACCTTAAGATTCCCAATATGTGTTATATGCTTTGATGAAATGATAGGATTACTCTAAATATTCATGGTGTAGTTAAGGCCTCATGTAGCTTGTTCATGATGGGATTCTTGCATATAAGTATAAGTTGCATATTCTCTATATGTTAAGCATGTCTTAAGTAAGACTATATTATGCATGTTTTGAAGAGTTCATATTGCATGAAAATGGATTTTTGGATCATATTCAATTTCTCATGTTGATTGTGCATCTTGATATGTTAATTGTGCATTTGACTTCATGAGATAATGGAAGGAGCATGTTTGATGTAACTTTTAAGGTGTGGTCTTTTGGCCCCCCCAATGAGAATTTTGGTCTCCATTAAATGAGAAATGATGATTGCCTTTTAAAAAATGTGTGACTTTTGTGACTTGGGAAGTGTTGATGTAGGCTCACTCTTGAGACGTAATGATATGTCTAGCCAATGTCTTTATGTGGGCCTATGAATTGTAACAATATCCTAAATGATGCATGTTTCTGCAACCTAGTGTCATGCTAGAAATTGAAATTTATTTAAACATAACTTCCTATTGTTGTGATATGTGTAGTGTGATTTACCATTTTGAATTCATAAGGAAGGGAGATGCGCATGTTTTAGTTAATAGTGGAGAAGTTCTCCATCAAAGGAATTGACCTTTCTGATTTGCTTGTATATAAACTCTCAATGACATGTAATACGCTCAAATTTACTTCTCCATAAGAAGTAAAAGCGGTCGCATCAAGTAATGAACTAATTAGTGAGGTTGGGATCGTTCCCCCAAGGGAAATGGTTCAGACTCAACTTTATTCTATTATTACTTCTATTTAGTCAATTATTTTCCAAAAAAAAAATAACTAAAGGGGGTTTTGATTAATAAAAGCAATTAGCTAAATTAAAGTAAACAAGTGATAGGTTCAAGTATTGGAGTTTAATCAAGTAATGAGAGTAACTAAGGCGTAAGTGTTCCCCACACTTGGTCAGACTTCCCCACCTTCTTTCAGCAGCCATTTTCATCTCACTACGGTGCCACCTATGGACCGTCACAGTCACGATGGACCGTCGTGGGCTCCGTAGGTGGTCACTTCGGCAATTTCTGCTCAAATCCTCCGCGTTCTCCTTTGGATAGATTTCCTGCAAATAAAGTGAAATCTACATTAAAAATCAATACAAAAACGCTTTAGACACACACTAAAATTAAGTAAAATACATTGAAAGTACCGTGAAAACACGGTACATCAACATCCTCAACTTAAATTTGTTGTTCGTCCTCAAGCGACACACTATTACTCACTACAAAATCTTTGTACAAGAGTATCCGTCTTTTAGCTTTCGCAATCATTTGGCGATCAATCCTGATTATTCTCATTATGTTCATGCATGCTATCACTATTAGGCATGAATTATGTGTATCTGACCGTGACACAGACTCACCAACACCTGACACCTATCCACTTCGATCTCTCACCTAGGTACTAATTATTCCAGTGTTGCAACAAGTGTACTCACTTCAAAATAACATCCTCATTTTTCACAAAATGATTTCAGTTTTGAGTATAAGGATTAATTTTAAACGCTTGCTAGAACAACTTCACAACTCATTTATACATATTACCATAGGCTTGCCCTTATTTTCACTACTTTAAATTCGCCATAACAACTCTTAGGATAACGATAGGACTTTCTTAGCTTGTAACATAGGCTCAGGTCAGGTAGGGTATATTTAGGTATATTTTAGTGACTTATTGCCCTCCTTGACATATCGATTAAGCGTCCTTCCTTTTCATCGTTTTATTCGGCCCTTTTTCTTATATTTTTTCACCTTGCTATTTTCCTTTCTTTCTTCTTTTGTTTAAGTGACTCTTTTTATTTTCTTGCTTGTATTTATTATTATTATTATTATTTTCTATTTCACTTTTCTTTCAACTTTTCTTGAGTCACTTTTCTTTTGTTCTTTCTCTCTTTTTGTTCTTTCAACCCCACTTTCCGGAGCATTCCTCATAATAGCCACTCTTAACTCATCGCTTTGCCATGAGTCAAAGTACACAATACTCAAAGATGGGTCAGGGCCATGACAAGGTTGTTTTCTGCATTAGGATCCTCAACTTATGCTTTTGGCATAATCTGAGGTGCACATGTCCAAGGAGAGAGCAGGGCCAACACATTGTTCCTAGAAAAGATCAGTTGGGGTTAAAAATAAATGTCTATTTCAAGGTCAAATCATTTGGATCAAAAAGGGATAAATTTCATTCGGTTTTCTGTTATTTAGGCTAAAAATTGGCTATTGAACAAGGGCCTATGATCCTTTCCTAATTCTCTATTACGACTTACTTTTAGCAGGACTAACCAGGCAAGTTCTAGCTCAGTACAAATAGTGGACTATTCAAATTTTCCTCACACTCACTTGACATCTCATTACTCTACCAGATTATCAGACACCTAGTTCGAGTCTTAGATTTAGGGTCATGCAGTGGTGTATCTCTATGTCATGCATAGAGCCACACATTTATCAATTACTATGCCTAGTCATGCATCATTTTAATTGCATCAGGATATCATTTATGTGTTAGCCATCATGCTTCAAAGTTATACTATGTACACAAGATATAGACATGCCGGTTCAACAATAAAAATAATTAGCCTCTTAGGGAAAAAGAACATAGGCAAGAAAACCCCAAAAGAGGATCGTGAGTAGCGCTACTCAGAGTTAACCCTAGCACTCGCTCTCCATTTACCCCACTACCAACAAAAAGATATGCAATTTTCCCCAATGTATAAAAGAATAAAAAATAATAGAGTTGTAGGTGAAGCAAACCTGAGGCGCAAAACGCCTTCGATCAACAAGCTGGTGGGTTCGGTGTCCCGAAACCCACTCCCTCTGTAGTCTAGACACCCTTAGTAGTGTCTTCAGCATCAACAACACCATCAGTAGTGCCTCTCTCAACAATCACAACACCATCAGTAGTGGTCTTCTCTACCTCAATAAATCTGGAGATAGACGCCCCAGCGACCATCTTAATAGCCCTAAACTGACGGGCCTCCTCATCAGCAATCGAGGCTCTCCTTGCAGCCTCCAACTCTCGGCGCTCCCTCTTATGTGCCCTAGCTTCATCCCCATTCCGACAACTATGCCTCTTGGCATGATCTCATGGTGGAGATGGTTGCGCTGTAGTAGTGGAGAATAAGGTCGCCAAAACACTATCCTCGGCGGGCTCTGCAGAAGGGGCCTCAGACTCGAGCATCCTAGTCTCTAGAATCGTGTCCAGGTCCGCTCTCGGACTCTCTATAGCAGCCTGAAGTATCGACACGTCCAACCGAGGGGCTGGCTGGGCTAGCACACACAACTCAAAAGTGTCTAGGCACTGATGAACCTCCATGATCTTTCTCTCCGTGTGCTTGGACATCTTCCGCTCCATGCGCTCCTCCGTCTCAGCAATAGACCTCTGCATCCAAGGCTGGATTTTTAGACCCTAGCAAATGGGACCAGAGTGGTTGAGGGATTTGAGCGAGAGGATCTCGGAGCGGTGCTACCACCCAGGAAAGACTCGACCGGGGTGGTGTCAGTAGGCTCAGATGCAGCGTGGGTAGCCGCTTGGGCTTGCTTTACAGTGTCCGCCAGGTTTTCACCAAGCGGAGGTACCTCCGGGCGGGGCCTTCTGCGTGGGGAAAACTAATCTGCCTCATCCCTTATAAGGCAAATATCAACAGTGCCGGACGGGGTCTTGATTTGATCGATGTTCCAAATAGGCACACCTGCTGACATGCACAAAGCAAACACCATGCATGGAAATGGGTAAGTAGTAGTGACCTTGAAGGCCCTCTTGTGCATGACCGCCTGAAAAAGCCAAGCGAAGTCCACCTCGAACCCTTCTATCATCGCCGCCATCAGAACTGCACGATCCCAGGTGACAATATTGTCGGCAGCAGTGGGGGGAAGGAAGTGGCGAACTATAAATCAAAAAAATTGGCCGTGAAGCTTAGGTTAGACTTCTTGATGGCTCCCTTCGGCTCAAGTACCCAATAAGAAGCCTCTCCATCAACAGACAAGTACTGGGCAATCCACCTCTTTGGATCTCTCGCAACTTCGGCTCAGGCAGGAACTGTCCATCTTTAATAAGTTTCCACCTGTAGTCGAACTTGGAAGTGAGAGGAGTCTGGTTGGCATCAATAGTCTCTCCATATAGATACCATAGGATTGCGGGCAATGAGATGTATACTCGCTTGCCGTGGACTTGGATGTGCTCTAGAGGGACTTGTTTGGTGGGGGAAGCCCGCCTATCTATCTGGCTCGGAGAGTCGCCACATACGAGGCGTAGAACTCTCTGACCAACTCCTCACTCTACGACCCACATCACAAGCCGTCCATTATAACTGGTGCCTGGTGAAGAGGGCATGCATTGCCGACATGGTGGGGAGACTCCCCGTGAGGACCCGCCTCTCCAGTGTAATGGTCCGGGTCATAACCCCCTTATGATTCGACAGCTTGGCGTCTGAGTACAGCTGAAACTGACCCTCAATACACCATCGGTTGGGCTGGTCGGCAACTAGGGCGGGGACTCCAGTCTGTGGTGTTGGAGCGGAATCAGCACTATCGGCCTCATCACACGAGGCGGGATGAGATGCAGTGGATGGAGCAGAAGCCTCCTCAGACGCGGAGACTTTTTCTCAACCTGATACTTCCTCAGAGTCAAAAGCAACCCTGGAGTGTGTAGCAGACCCAAAAGGCGTGTCGGTCAGTATTCGCTCCTCTTCAGACTAGGACGCAGTGATTACGCCGGCGCCACCTTCATGTGGGTGGCTTTGGTGGTACGTGCAGCCCGTGCAGGAGTGACAATGCTTGGGGGCACGTATTTGGGGTGACGCTCATTGTCAGAGCGAATGACCAGTCGGGCAAATGGGGCGACGAAATTTGAGCGCCCTCATGCGTACATGCGATCTAGCTTTGGTGCCATAAGTGTTAGTACCTGAAAAGAACAACAATTAGTACTAGTAGAAACAAAAAAAGGCATGCAAAGAAGAAAACAAAAACGTAAAACTAAAACTGAAATGGTATTGTTGTAGTTTCTGTGCTGGACGACGCACTAGTAAACGGTCCGTCGTGAGGATGACGGACCGTGATGACGATCCATCATGAAATACTTAAGAAATTTTATTGGAGACTCTCAGAAAGAAAGTGTCTGTCAATCATGACAGTTGTGCAGGATGGACTGTCGAGAGCACGACGGTCCGTCGTACAGGTCTATCGTTGGAAAATTGGAAAAGATTTTAAGACCCTTAGGAATAGGGTCTCTGACAACCATGATGGTTTTGCAGGACAGATTGTCGAGATCACGACGGTCAGTTGCAGTGGTCCATTGTTGGACACTTTGAAAAGATTTTGAAACCCTTAGGAATAGGGTCTTTGACAACCATGACGGTTGTGCAGGATGGACCGTCGAGGGAACGACGGTCCGTCGTAGAGGTCGTCGATCGACACTAAGAAAAAATACACAGGAATTGGTGGGACAGACCCCATGATGATACATCGAGGGCACAACAGTCCATCGACGGGGTCTTGTTCTGTCCTTCAGTGACAGAACTATGGAGGCCTCAATCGTCCCGTAAAATTCTAATCGAAAGAATACTTATCAACCCACAATTTCTAACCAAATTACCCAGCACACTAGCAATCCTAAGGCAATAATTTCTCAAGTTTTAGCATGCCAATTTGGAGGACTATCAACCTAGGTCAGAAACAATTATCAGAAACATACATTCCCATTTGATTTAGTTAACACAATACCCCCATTCTGTTTACTATGTGAAGGGTCTTAAGGCATGTAGAATTAATGAGGTGAGTTTGTAGCATGCAATAGGGTCAAATTTCGAAGATCCAACATTAAGAATCAAACATGTAGCATGTGAAAACAAGAAATAAATGTAGACGATTTAGAGAACAGAACCTCATACCTGATATTTGGAGAAGATGAAAACAAAGTAAGGCACACAACTCTGGTGATCAGTAGAAGAACAGTTTACTCCGACCGGTAGATTACTTGAAGAAGCAGGGAGATTGGAAGAGGGAAGATTAGGGGAATTTTGAAATACATGGGGAATCTGATGTCTTGGGGAGAGGAAGAGAGTATTAAGGAGTTGAAGAGGGAGTAAATAAGGGAAGTGAGGGAATGAAACAGTTAGAATGAAGAGGTGGGAAGTTAAAAGGTTTAAAAAAATTTAATATTCGCCGGTCGGGTCGGGTCGGGTTTACAGGTATTGATGCGACGACGGTCCGTCATGGGGTCTGTCATGGGTGCCCTAATTTCAAAAAGATTGAAAAACTACTTTGGCACGACGGATACTTGCAACGGTCCGTCGCAGGAGTAACGGTTCGTCGATGGGTCTGTCAATGAGTTCTGCAGACCAATTTTCTGGTGATGTGCTACCTGCAAATTTAATACCCATGAAGCTATTCTTTTTGTATTTTCTTGACGCTTTTTGGACACGGACTCTAAACTACGCTCTGGCCAACACTTCTAACAAACAAAAAAAAAAGAAAAGCAACGAAAATGCAAGTATTACTAGAAAGTCATAAAAAAACTATAATTGGCTTAGACGATACATATTGGGTTGCCTCCCAACCAGTGCTTTATTTAATGTCGCGGCACGACGGAGGACACTTTTACTCAGACTTCATCAAGATGGTATGCCTCGATTATTTCATTCTCTGTTTCAGCATGCCCCAAATAGATTTTGATTCGTTGTCCGTTCACCTCAAACCGCACACCCTCCTTGTTTTCCAACTCAACCTCTACGTGAGGGAATAGTTGGGTGATCAATTAACGGCCAGTCCATTTGGACTTGAGTTTGCAAAGAAACAAGCGCAACCTAGAATTGAATAAAAACACCAAATTCCCAACCATAAAATTGTGTTTCTCAATATTTTGGTCATAGTACTTCTTCATCTTTTCTTTGTAGAGGGCTGAACTTTCATAAGCTTTTAGGCAAATTTCATCGAGCTCATTCAACCCATTTAACCTCTGTTCTGCAGCTTCATTCCAATCCATTTTCAACTTCTTCATTGCCCACATGGCTTTATGCTCTAATTCGACCGGAAAGTGACAAGCCTTCCCATATACAAGTTGGTATGGGGACATACCTATGGGAGTCTTGTATGCTGTCCGGTAGGCCCAAAGAGCATCATCCAGTCTCCTTGACCAATCCGTTCTACTAGCATTCACCATTTTCGACAAAATCTACTTAATCTTCCAATTTGACACCTCAACTTGCCCACTAGTTTGAGGATGGTAAGGAGTGGCCACATTATGGCGAACCCTATATTTCTCCAATTATCCCTTAAACAATTTATTGCAAAAGTGGGATCCCGCATCACTAATATTAGCCCTTGGGGTGCCAAATCGGGAAAACATATTCTTTTTTAAGAACGCGGTGACACTCTTCCCTTCATTATTTACGAGTGCTATAGCTTCTACCCATTTAGACACATAATCAAACGCTACTACAATGTACTTCATTCCATGAGAACTCACAAAAGGTCCCATAAAATCAATACCCCACACATCAAATAACTCAATCACAAGATTGGGATTTAAAGGGAGCTTCTTGTTTCTTGAAATGCCGCCATGTCTTTAGCATCTATCAAATGTCTTAGCAAACTCATGAGCATCTTGATGAATAGTTGGCCAATAATAGCCACATTGTAAGATCTTGTGAGCGGTCCAGATACCACTATGATGTCCACCTACGGGTGAAGAATGACATGCCTCCGAAACACTCAACATCTCATCTTTTAGAACACAACACCGAATAAGCCCATCATCAAAACTCCTATACAAGTATGGCTCATCCCAAAAGAACTTTTTTACATCATACATGAACTTTTCCATTTGATGAAAGGAAAAGTCCGGTGGGATGATATTGCTAGCCAGATAATTCGTAAATCTGCGAACCATGGAATCAAGTCTTGAGAGGCGGCCAATACATGCTCATCGGGGAAAGTATCATCAATTTCAGTTTTATCCCCCAACTCTCTCATTGCTTCATCTTCTAAATGGGACAAGTGATAAATTACTTGATTTTCGGTCGTTTTTCTATCAATCACCTCAAAGTCAAATTCTTGCAATAGTAATACCCAACGAATCAACCTCGGTTTTGCATCCTTCTTTGCCATCAAATATCTCAAAGCAGAATGATCAGTATGCACTATAACCCTAGTGCTTCGCAAATAGGAGCGAAATTTCTCAAAGAGCTCTTGCTCAGTCATGGTGTAGTTCTTTTGGGCTTCATTTAGGGCTTTACTAGCATAGTAAATGGGCTGAAGGATTTTGTCCCTTCTTTGCCCCAATACCACACCACCTCAAATGGCTTGCTCCAATTCGGCAAAATAATGACAGGTGCAGACACTAACTTTTCTTTCAACTCACCAAAAGCCTTAAGACAGGATTCAACAATATAAAATTTACACTCTTTCTCAACCAACTTGCACAACAGATGCGCAATTTTTAAAAAAATCATTGATGAACTTCCGGTAAAAACCTGCATGCCCAAGAAAGCTTCTCACACCTTTGAAAGAGATAGGTGGTGAAAATCTCTCTATTACCTCAACTTTAGCTAGATCAACCTCTATATTTTACCCTTCTTTCAAAAGGCATGACCCAATACAATACCCTCTTTCACCATGAAGTGGCATTTTTTCCAATTTAGTACTAGGTTGCAGTCTTCACACCTCTTAAGAACCTCAGACAAATGACTTAAACACCACTCAAAGGAGAACCCAACCACAGAAAAATCATCCATAAACACCTCAATAGTGTCCTCCACCATATCGGAGAATATCGGAATCATACATCTCAGAAATGTGGCGGGTGCATTGCACAACCCAAACAATATTTTCTTGAACGCAAAAGTCCCATATGGACAAGTAAAGGTGGTTTTCTCTTGATCTTCCGGTGTAATAGAAATCTGATTATACCCCAAATAACCATCAAGAAAATAGTACCACCCCTTTCCGGCAAGTCTATCCAACATCTGATCCATGAAGGGCATAGGAAAATGGTCTTTTTAGGTCCATGCATTTAAATTCTGGTAATCCATACACACCCTCCAACCAGTAGTTGGTCACATTAGAACAAGCTCATTTTTCTCATTGGGGACCATATTCATTCCCCCTTTCTTAACTACACACTGAACAGGGCATACCCAACTACTATCAGCGATTGGATATATCACTTTGGCATCCAACCACTTAATAATTTCCTTCTTGACTACCTCTTGCGTAGGTGGATTTAGACGTCTCTGATCCTCAATACTTGGCTTATGATCGGGCATGAGTTGGATTTTATGAGAACAAATACCGGGAGGGATCCCAATAATATCCGCAATAGTCCACCCAATAGCTCTTCTGAATATTTTAAACACTTTCACCAAACTCTCAATTTGATGCACATTCAAATCTGATGCAATAATAATAGGCAAAGTTTCATCTCTTCCCAAGAATACATACCTCAGATGAGGTGGTAGAGACTTAAGTTCTTATTTTAGAGCCTCCTCAATAGACGGTTTCGTGGGTGGAGATTCGGCAAAGTGTCATCACTGCAATGCGGCTACTGATTTATACTGAAGTTGGGTCACCCAAGCCCAACTTCTTGTAAATCAAGAGGGGCATGAGATTTATACTTTCCCCAAGATCATATAATGGTTTCGCAAAATGTAATAGCCCAATTGTACAAGGAATAGTGAAAGAAACCTGGATCGTCTTTCTTTTGCACTAAAGATCTTGTAGCAATGGCACTACAGTGATGCATTTTATCATCATCCTCAAAAGTGACTGATCTTCTCTTTGTAACCAAATCTTTCATGAACTTTGCATAACCGGGCATTTGTTCAAGAGCTTCTACCAAAGGGACATTGATAGAAAGTTGTTTCAAAATCTTTATAAAACATCGGTATTTACCATGCTCAGTCTTTTTTACTCACCTTTGTGGTAAAGGAGGTGGTGGTCTATGCATAGGGGTCACCTTTTGGGGCACCTCAACATCTTTTACCATTTTATCTTCCAACTCACCACTAACCTCCACCACTGTATCATCATCTCTTATCACCTTTTCTACTCCAGACAACTTAGGTAGATTAATGGTTTGCTTACCACCCTGAGTAGTAATTGTTATATAATGCCCATCATTTTTCGGATTTTGGACAGTGTTGCTAGGAAGAGTGCCTGGTTGCTGTGTGTTCACAAATGTTGAAAATTGGGACATTTGCAACTCAAGATGCTTAATGAAGATTGCATGTGTATCAACTTTCTACCATACATGTACTAAGTCATTCCTTAACTCTTTAGTGTGCTTATCACTAGCATCAAACCTCATCACCATTTTCTGCATCATATCCTCAACTTGCGCCATACTACCTCCACCATCCCTAGGAGCAACTTCACGAATTTGAGGTTGAACATAGGGTCCACTCCTATCATTTCTGTTACCATAGTTACCCCGGTTGAAGTTTTTATTGCAGTTGTAATTCCCATCTCTGAAATAATGACCCTCGCGGTTATAATTACCATAGTTTCGACCTTGGTTTCCTTGACTTTGGCGCCAATTATCCTGATTGGAGCCTTGGGTGTTCGGTCAAAACCCCCCGTCTGATCATTCACTGCATAAGAGTCCTCCTTATAGTAATATTCATCATATGGCGGTGGTGGTTTATACAAGTAGTTCACCGCATTTACGTTTTACGCACCCCCAACAACATATTTCAACACAAACCAAGCTCTGTTCTCATTTGAGCCATCTCCTCACGAAGATCATCTGCGACTGAGTTGTGTGCGGATTGGACTGCGAAGGTGTTTCTCCCAGTATCGGACTTTCTAGTACTCCAAGCTTCGTAATTTCGGGAGATTTTCAATAACTTTTCAACAGTCTCGGCATAAGGACACTCCCGATAAAAACCACCCGCTATTGTATCCAACACCGCTTTGTTATTATCATCTTGTCCCGGATAGAAATACTCTTTCAGAGACTCATAATCTATGCGGTAATTTGGGACACTTCGCAAGAATGAAGTGAACCTATACCAAGAACTGCTAACTGACTCTCGCGGTAGTGACACAAAGTTGTTCACTCTATCTTTGTGGCTTAGTTTCTTAGACACCGGGTAGTAGCGTGCTAAGAAAGCATCCCTCAGTTGATTTCAAGTGAAGATTGAGTTATAGGGGAGCTCAGTAACCAGATAGCAGCCTCTCCCGTCATTGAGAGAGGAAAAACTCTTAGCCCGATTACATCCATATTCAAATCGGGCCTCGCTACACAACTTTTGCACACTGCCCTTACCTTAGCGATCTGGGCATACGGATCCTCAGAAGGTAGCCTTGAAAATGAACCTCTGGCAGTAAGCATTTGCATCAAACTACTAGTTACCACAAAAGTGTGGCCATTTTGTAGAGGGGGCAAGATGACTGGCCCATCAGAGTCTGCGATATTTTCATAGCCCCTATAGTACTCTTGAGGGTGTGGAGCGGGAGGTTGTCTCTGTATTTCACCTTCCCCACGAATATCAGGTATTACAGGGTTAGAAGCGTCGACCAATGGTGGCATTTGCGGGTCGACCTCATCACTTTGAATAACCAAATTCTGATTCATTCTTCTTAAAGTACGCTCTACTTCGGGGTCAGGTTCAATTACGAGTATTCCTCCACTCCGTGTGTTTGGCATGTAAGGAAGTTAGACATGTAGGAGACAAAAATAAAACTAAAAAGAAAAATTAGTAAAATGTTGACTAAACTTCGGTAATAAGCTTAAAGTTAATCTAAAAGCCACAATCCCAGCAGCAGAGCCAAAATTTGATATACTCAAATTTAATTCTCGATAAGAAGTAAAAGTGGTCGCATCCAGTAAAGAACTCAACTAGTGAGGTTAGGATTCAACTAGTTTGGGATCGTTCCCATGAGGAAAATGGTTCAGACTTATCTTTATTCTATCATTACTTCTATTTAGTCAATTAATTTCAAAAAAAAAAATATCTAAAGGGGGTTTTGATTAATAAAAGCAATTATCTAAATTAAAGTAAACAAGTGATAGGTTAAAGGTTTGAAGTTTCATCAAGTAATGAGAGCAACTAGGGCGTAAGTGTTCCCCACACTTGGTCAGACTTCCCCAACTTCCTTCAGCAGCCATTATCATCTCACTAAGGTGCTACCTACGGACCGTCATAGTCACGATGGACCATCGTGGGCTCCGTAGGTGGTCACTTCTGCAGTTTCTACTCAAATCCTCTGCGTTCTCCTTTGGACATATTTCCTGCAAATAAAGAGAAACCTACATAAAAAAACAATACAAAAAGGCTTTATACACACACTAAACATAAGGAAAAGACATTAAAAGTACCGTGAAACCACGGTACATCAACATGTATGTATGTTGAGGAGAAGGACATTCCTCCTTAAACATAACTAAACATGGTAATGTTATGTATGGCCTTAATGGTATACATCTAAGTGATAAGAATCTTTGTTAATCTACATTAATATGACTTATGTGTATTTAGTAGGAGTTACTTATGTGCCTCTTGAGTGATGATCTTTATCATGACTATGTGTGATGAAAAGGTTATTGTATGTTGATATCTTAATGAAATAAAGTGTAATGACCCTGTCATGATTCGGAGAAGGATGTTCCTCCTATGAGCATGATAAGTGCCTATGTGTTTGATGAATTAAGGACTGAGTGAATGAAGGGTTTTACTTGCTTATGTTGCATTCAGTGCATAACTGTATAAAGTTGGTGTTCCTTGTATGATAAGTACATTTAAAATTATGTGATGATGTGTTGAATGTTCTGAGCTGGTATATGGATCATTAAGTCCTTAAAAGTGTTTTGAATATTCCAAGTGTCATTCGAGGATGAATGTTCCCAAGTAGGGGATATTGTAAGGAGCGTTAAAATGAACTAAGATGTCTAGAGACTCACATGTGACTTAAAAAGGTTAATATGTAGAAACTCCCCGATTTAAGTTAGGGTTTTGTTTTAATAAATGGATCTTATGAATGATGATTCAATTGATTCAATTATGAATGACTATGATTGAATTTTAACATGATTAAATTATTTTATGATTATCTTCCATGTACCCATGATTTACCCATGTTTCTAAGATGAAATTGATGTAAATAGGTTTAATCTATGAAATGATAAATTATGGTTTTATGTGTATTCTTATGGGACAAATAAGGTACATTATGAATTGCTTTCAGATCGAAGCACATATGATTATTATGATATGAATTGTGTTGACACTGGAGTCGTTGTTATGATTTTCTTATTATTATTGTAATTGTTATGGGAATGATCTTTCGCACATGATTTTCTAAAGTATGAATGTTAAAGGATTTCTCTCATTTACTGATTCATGGTTAAAAGAATTTATCACCAAAGCTAAATCTAAGCTTCGGAAATATGAATATGATGAGGATAGTGGTGATTACCGTTGACCTTTAATAAGACGAATATGAGGTCATTACCCTTATTCCTTAGAGTCGGACTAGATGTGAATATTGATGATCCTAAGTAAAAGATAATAGGTGAATACACATGTCATATGATAGAAAGACAATAGGCCAGTACCCATGTATTAGTACGAAAAGTATAAGAGGCGACTACCCATGAACCTAAAGTATTCCAGACAAGAGGCGATGTAATACCCCAAAATATATTGAGATGAACTAGTGATTTCTAAAGTGTCGTATAAGGGTTAAAATATAGATGAGTGGTTTCCGTACTTACAATAGGTGATTTAGCGGTTAGACGTCCAGATAGAAATCCCCAATGACCACCTAAGGGGTCCTTCTAGAGGCCCTATCAAAAATAGCTTGGTTCACAGTAGCAATTCACGACGTGTAGGCTAGTATACGCCCCGTGGGTTTTAAGCATAGGTCAAGCCTGATGATGAGGACTCATACTCTCATAAGGATAGATTAGGGTTGAGAATCATACTCGCCCTCCATCTTTATTCTAGTACACTTGTGAGGGTAGCATGACATAGTTTGTTTAGGACTATTTCATGGTAGCTAGGATAGGGCACTTGTACCTTCATAAAATATCTTGGACTTGCATGTTAGTGTGTCTTCAAAGGGAGTTAGCCTAGATCAACATAATTATGTTATATAGGTTATAGCATGGTCTATCCTATTAGAGGGTTATTCCTTGGTAGCCTTAAAAAGGGTAATAGACTAGAGGGATTAGTCCCTAACTAGTGAACATTCATGGTAATCTAAAGAAGTACTTAGTGTGGAAAGTAGTTAGTGAACATTGCACAAGTATGACTTGAGGCTAGTTGTGAAGGGTTCCCTTATGTAGTATGACTTAGCTTGGGTTGTTGACATAGTTTCTTTCAAAGATATGATTGACTAAGGTGGTAGTTCCCTTGTCTATATGAAGGTATCCAATTGTAAGACCTAAGGAGGGTAAATGTTATTAGGGTGACTTTAAGGCTATATTTGGTGTGAAGGGTAATATGAGATGTCTTATGTGCATGGAACAAGTGTTCTTTGACGTTACCTCGAATCATGGTCCCTTAAGGTTAAGAAGATTAGTAATAAACCATTCATTCAGACTATGATGAAGATGACAAAAAAGAGATACTTGACTTGGGTAGTAGTATGAGATGTTATTCTTGCTTTGCACATGTATGGTTTTGAAGTTTCTTAAGATTGGTGCTATTATGGTATGGATTACCAAGAAACAATTATACTTATATGATGCTTATGATGAAGAATTGGCTTTTATGATTATGACTTATCTCTATGCTCATTAACAATGTCTTTTGTTGACTTATATTTATATGAAGCTTATCTTGGAGACCATGCTACGACTATGATGATTATGTTATGACTATGTTATTATCTCTTAGGCTTATCTCATATGTTGACTAACCATTTGAGATGCTCTTATGATGTTATTATGGCTTTAATACTTGGTACATTTTGTACTAACGTATATTGCCTACATTCTAACCAAATGTAGGGTTAGAGGCTTGAGTTGCATTGAAGGCTAGGTTTCAAGGATTTAAAAGAGTTGAAGATATTTTTGAGTCCTAATTACTTTGAGGACAACATCCACTTTACCTTTACTCCATTTACATTTATGTTTTAGGACTTTGTATGGGCTCTCTCCCAAAGACTATCAAATAGATAGTTTGAGACAAACTGTCACATACGGGGAGCACCCCTAGACGTAACCGTCGTCGTCGTCCTCTTTGAGGACTAAGACTAGCCTCTTATATTACATCATTACATTCATAGGTCAAAAATACAGAAAATTTTAAAATACTTCTACATTGAGGTTTCCATAGAACTCTACATACACATAATATTTATATCGAGTATACATAGACCATTCGTATAGGAAGATTACATAGTCTTCTACTTGTATTGCACATAGATATATAAAATATAACATAGTCTCATATAGATGTATCCTTTCATAACCATCTAACGATAGTGTAACAATTTGGGCCTAGCCTATACATCAATGTAATAAAGCCACATATAGGCTATACAATGTTTAGTATTCATATGAAAAGGAAAGAACATAAGAGTCTTAAAACTATAACTACTTCATAAGCTTGATATTGGCATTGCCCTCGGAAAGTGAGGATCTACCCAACTTGGATGATTGAGAATCCAAGTCTTCTTAAAAGTCGTCTCAGAAGCCCTTCAATGACCAGAATCTAAAATGTTTGGGAAAAAGGAAGAAAGTTGGGTTAATACACCACTTGTACTAAGTATGAGACCATATGCACACATATCATGAAATCATGCTAAAAGGGGACATTTTATTGAAACATTCTATTTTACCTTGAAAAGCCTTATGAACATTCAAGAAGAATATACCAATCATTTAAGAAATATTCATTAAGTCATAATCATGTACATCACAAGAACAACAACGCCAAGTCTAGTTAAGTCAACATGTATATCATATAATTGAACACATAGTCAAGGCAACTCTATCATCAAGTTATAATAGCCATAAGCATGAATAAGAGTTCATTAGAACATAAGCAAAGCAAGAAAATTACCCATGATCCCTCATTAAGTCAACAAGTGCAATGACCAAGCAAAGCCCCGTAACTTTACTAAAGCAAGTAAACCCAATAGAACCATGACTAATATCCAACTTCACATAACATATCATTTAAGAGTACATATCATCATACCTTTTACATAGAGACCAAACACATAACCATAAGTTAATTCAACATCATAAGACACCATCAATGTGAAAGATCATCATATACATAACGTGTACCATTATAAGTATATTTATATGTAATAAAAACCTTCTAAATCTTCCTTCAAGGTAAACTAGTGCAAGGCACAGGTAGAGTCCCATAACCTTTTCTAAGCTAAGTCAAACCTCTTTAGTCACCTTAGTTGGTTTGTACTTCATTACTTCATATTAGCTTAGGGAACACTTGCCTTAACCGACATAGACCACAAGAGCTAAGTGTAGAATCTGGTTTTGTAAAACGTTACACCGATGGAAGGTGGTCTACTAGCCAAAGTAAAACAAAAAATAAACGTAGATTTCTAGGTGGATCCACTAGGTAGTCTTCCTATGGGCGCAACATATTTCAAGAACTAAGATATAGGTATGAATTCTCTACAAGCCACTTGGAATTGGAGCCTCATCTCATGGGAATCCATAGGATGAGTCAAAGGGGAGTCAACACCTCATTTGGAACTAAAGGATCAATCTTCCTCAATGGAAAGTCAACACCTCCCATTGTCAAGTTCACTCGGTCCTAAGCTAAGTCCCTCATTCAAATGTATTTAATGTCTTTATTAATCATCATCATATATCAATAAGAACTGCATGAGTATAGTCCTTTCGTTACAGTTCATATAAGTGAGGTTAGCATATTTACATTATCACATCATGGCAAGGCACATTGGTAAATCTCACCATCCTTATAATATATATATATATATATATACACACATATATATATATATATCGAGTATACATAGACCCTTAGTATAGGAAAATAACTTAGTTTTCTACTTTATTGAACATAAGTATATAAAATATAACATAGTCATAATAGTCATAATAGTCGTCTCTTCTCATAACCATCTAATAAGAGTGTAAGAACTTGGGCATAACCCATACGTCAAAGTTAGAATTCTCACATGGTCTATACAATGTTTAATACTAAATGAAAGAAAGAACCATTGAAGTATTTAATTAAAAACAACTCCATAAGCTAGATAGTGGCATCTCCCTTGGAAATTGAGGACCTACCCTACTTGGATGATCAAGATATCCAAGTCTTCTTCTATGTCGTCTCCAAAAGCCCTTCAACGACTGAAACCTAAAATGTTGGGGAAAAAGAACAAAATGGGGTTAGTACACAACTTTTACTAAGTATGAGACCATATGCACACATATATGAAAACATGCTAAGAAAAAGGGACATTTCATAAAGTATGCACTTTTCATTTAAAATATTTATGCACATTCAACAAGACCATATCAACCAATAATGCATGTTCATTGAGTCATAGGCATGTGCATCACAAGAACAACAACATCAAGTCTAATCAAGTCGACATGCATATCATACAATTGAATACATATTCATGTAACTCTATCATCAAGTCATGTTAGCAACAAGCATGTGTAAGAGTACATCTCAACATAACCAAAGAAATATAATTACCCATGAACCCTTATCAAGTTAACAAGTGCAAAGACCAAGAAAAACACCATAACATTACTCAATCAAGTAACACAACAGGAATCATGAGTGACATCCTAATTCACATAACACAACATTTAAGAGTACATATCATCTTACTTTGAGCATATAGACAAACACATATAGATAAGTGAAACTAATCATCATATAGTATTAACAATATGAAAGTTCATCATATACATATATTATATACCATCATATCCACCTAAGACTCCCCTCAAGGCTAACTAATGCAATTCTTAGATAGAGTCCCATACCCCTACCTAGACTAAGCTTTACCCCTTAGGTTATCATAGTTAGAGTTCAATCCTTTAGTTCATTTTACCTTTTGGGAACATTTTTCCCTAACCAACATAGACCACATGAGCTAATGTAGAATCCGGTGTCATGGAGCCCTACACCAAAGGAAGGCGGACTACTTGACAAGGTAGTACCAAAACATGAACATAACAACTATATGGTTCTACTAGCTAGTATTCATATGAGGGAAACATAGTTCAAGAACTAGGAGATATAGTTGGGACCCTCTTTTATGCTACATGCATTTTAGTCTCCAATATCAAGAGTACATTCGTGATCCTAACTTCCCTATGTGGGAAGGGAAAATACTCACTCTAGTTCACTCGGTGCTAAGCTAGAGTCCTTTTTGAAATGTCTTTAAGCCTTTATTATAACCCATAACTTAGTTTAGGTCATAGGGTCTACCCCTTATATAGTCATAGATAAATAAGAATTATGAGTATAAATCCCTTTAATTACAATACATATAGGTGAGGTTAGCACATTAACATCTTCTTATCATGACAAGGCACATTGGTAAATCATTCACCCTCATTATAACATTTACATTTTAAGACAACACCTCACAATCAAAAGTAAGAAATTTCAATTCAACATCATACCACCCTATCAATCCTAATACAAGTCACACTCCTATACAACATCATGACTTAATCACAATTAATCACAATTTTAAATAAAAGATAAGGATCGTAAAACTTACAAAATCTCCTTCATAGTTCATCATCAAGGTCTTACCATAAACTCTCAATTCTACCAATTTGGGTATACATCATCATAAGTCAACAATCAATATGATAACAAGGCTAGAAGAATTACTACATCAAATTTCAATACTAGATCATAGCTTCAGACAAAATTGTTAAGTCAATTCACAACATACTTTATAACCTAGATCATCTTCTCAAGAACTAGCACGAAAACTAAATATCACCCTAATTTATTCATGATTACAATAAAAACATCATCTAGTAGTAATTCAATCAATAACCAAGTTAATTGAACAAATACAACCTAATTCATATCGAGATCAAATCTAGGGTTAACGGTTAAGGGTCATCTTATACAAACTACACCAAATCATTAAGATATATAATAATTAAGTTAGAATACATTTTAATCTATTCATATTATATAAAATAAATCATAAACACATCAATTTATAAAATTAATTTCGATATTGAGAAATACCCATATGAAAACTCAACTTTTGAAAACCCTTTGAGGAAAGAGGTCCCAAAGGTGAATTAGATCACATAACTTAATTTTTGATGAAGAATTGATGGTGAAATAGTCCCTTTACAGACCCAAAAACCCTCCCCTAGCTTGGTCTTCAATGGCGTTTTGCACTAGAGAGAAAAAAAAGAGAGAAGGAAAAAAGTTTTATTATGAGAGGTTTGATTAGTCTAATGGGGTTTGGGTCTTTATATGGGGGTTACTTAAGTTAATTAGACTTCCCTTAATTCCTAACTAACAACCGAACCCCTTAATTAATCATTTTAAACTAAGTCAAAACGTGCAGGAAATTACAGACCCCATCGACGAGACCACGATCGACGAATCATTGGTCCATCAACGGCCAGTCCCCCCCTTCCGTGCTTCACATCCGTGATTTTGGTTAGAGAATGTGCAAATGAGACCCTCCAAGTATTTTTCTAAGTTTTGGTCGACGGATAGCATTGACGCCCCGTCGATCAACACACGCCGCGTCGATGCCCTATCGTGGGTGCACACTGCCCAGGCAGTGTTTGACTCCAAACACAAGGTTCCTCCTCAAAGGCCTTGGTTGGTCCTTCAGGAGTCGTACCCGTACATTTTGACTATGAATCAACTTAAACACAGGTTAGACACCATTCCACCAATTTTCATCATTTTCCGACTTCAAAAGCTAGTTAAATAGGCTAAGGCACACTAGTACCTCCTTGAACTATTTTCCGGACGTCATGGACGTTTCGGTTTCTATGTTTCCTAAATGACTTATATTAAATAAAACCTTAAAACAGTGTCTAGATCTTATGACACTTATCTTAGGCCCTGGGACACGTCTTGGATTTTTGAAGTGTTACATTATCCCCCCCTAGGAACATTCGCCCCCGAATGACACTAAAATCTTTCCAAGGAAGGAATAGACTCAAGAGTAGCACCCCAACCAACAACACTATATAACAACATCAAATATATCAATTAATCAAGGCAATTCAAAATTTCAATTACCACACATAAGGATCAACATTACATTATGAGGAATATCCTTCTCATAACAGCAAGAGCTCAACATAACTTTTATGAGTAAATTATGTCAAAATTCAACTTACCAACATGCTACATATCATTTCATAAAGGCTCAACATATCAAAATGCACAAAGTAACCCAAAACAAGCAAAAATTTGCAATTTCAAGTATAAATGCACACTTTCAGTGTAATTCATTTTTAAGACACCGAAAATGCACCTTTTGCAAAGTTTCACTAAAAATTAAAGAAACTAATTTTAGTCATTATTTTCATTATTAGTAAGAACTACTAACCTTATTTTTCAAATAGATGAGGGTAACGGGACTTAATGTCAGCCTCGGCCTCGCATGTTGCATCCTTAACTAGGTGATTCTTCCATAACACCTTTACGGAACCCACCTCTTTATTTCTTAACTTCTTTACTTGTCTATCAAGAATTTGAACCAGAACTTCCTCATAAGAGAGATTATACTTCACACCAAGACCCTCAATAGAAACAATAGACTCGGGATCACCAATAAACTTTTTAAGCATACATGGATAACCGGATGAACCGAAGACAATTCACTAGGAAGTTTCAATGCATAGGCAACCTTATAAACCCATTGCAAGATTTCATAGGGACCCACATAGCGAGGACTCAACTTCCCTTTCTTGCCAAATCTAACCACCCCTTTCATTGTAGAAATTCTCAAATACACTTTATCACCTTTTTCAAATTCCTAATCCCTTCTCTATGATCGACAAGACTTTTGCCGACTATAGGCCATTTGTAACCGATTCCTTATCATATGAACTTTCTCCGAAGTCTTATAAATCAAATCGGGACCAAGAAGTGAATGCTCATCCACTTCAAACCATCCAATAGACTACGTACACCTCCTACCATACAAGGTTTCATAGGGAGCCATGGAGATAGATGAATGCAAACTATTATTATAAGCAAACTCCATCAAAGGGAAATGTTTACAAATTTCCCTTGAAATTAATAATATAAGCCCTAAGCATATCTTCAAGAGTTTGAATAGTATGCTCCGCTTGACCATTTATTTGGGATGAAAAGCAGTACTTAACTTCACCTTAGTACCCAAACCTTCTTGGAATGACCTCCAAAACCTAGATGTTAATTGTGCCCCTCGATTCGATATGATAGATAAAGGAATACCACGACGACACTCAATCTCAATTATGAAGATCCTAGCATAATCTTCCGCCGAATAAGTAGACTTGATGGGACTAAAATGAACGGACTTGGTCAACCTATCCACAACCACCCATATAGAGTCATATTGCCTTTGATTCCGAGGCAAACCTACTACAAAATCCACATTGATGTCTTCCCATTTCCAAGTAGGAATTTGGATTTGTTATAGTAACACACCCGACTTTTGATGTTTAAATTTCACTTGCTGGCAATTTAGAAACTTAGCAACAAACTCTGCTATGTCCTTTTTCAAACCTTCCCACCAAATACTTCCCTAAGGTCATGGTACATTTTTGTAGAACCCGGATGAATAGAGTAATGGGACCAATAGGCTTCCTCAAGGATCCGGCTCCTCAACCCATCTACATTGGGAAAACATAATCTCCCTTGGTACCTCAAAACACCATCCTCCACTAAGAATAATGACTCAATAAGCTTACCAAGAACCGATTGCTTCAACTCCATCAATACTTTATCAAGGTGTTCTTTGGACTTCAGCTCAACCACTAATGATGACTCGGAGTTATGATGGACCATAAAACCACCATTCGGAGAATCTTCCAACCTCACACCAAACCTAGCCTACCAATGAACATCCTTTACTTGGTATTTCTTTACTAGGTATTTCTTGGGTTCATCTATGTGATACACACCACGCATAGTCATGTGACTTAGAGCACCCGCAACCACATTGGCCTTGGTTGGGTGATAGAGAATCTTTCAATAATTCTAACCACCTTTTTTGTCGGAGATTCAACTCTTTTGGGTAAACACATATTGGAGGCTTTATGGTCGGTACACACATCAACATGGACACCATACAAATAATGCTCCATATTTTCAAGGCAAATACCACGCTTCTAATTCAAGGTCATGAGTTTGAAAGTTTCACTCATGCACCTTATGTTTCCTAAAAGCATCGGCTATTACCTTCCCATATTAAATAATCACACACCCCAAACCCACTTGGGATGCATCAGAATACACAACAAAATCCTTTGTACCCTCCGGTAGAGTCAACACCAGAGCGGAAGTAAGCCTATCTTTCAACAATTGGGAGCTTCTCTCACATGCCTCCGACCATTCAAATTTCTTACACTTTTGGGTCAAAGTAGTCAATGGAGATGCAATGGTTGCAAAACATTCATGAACCTCCGATAATAAACCGCTAAAGCCAAGAAACTCCTAATTTTGGTTGGAGTTAATGATGTAGGCTAATTTTACACCGCTTCTAATTTTGTAGGATCAACATCAACTCCCTCACTAGAGATTATACGACAAAGAAATGTCATCGACCTTAACAGAAACTCACATTTGCTATACTTGGAAAAAAATTTATTCTCCTTAAGCACTTGCAACACCACTCTCAAATGGTTAATGTGATCACCCTCATTTTTCGAATACACCAAGATGTCCTCAATGAAGACAATGACTAATGAATCTAGGTAACTTTGAAACACCCAATTCATTAGGTCCATAAACAACACCGAAGAATTAGTAAGTCCAAAGGACATTACTAAGAAATAATAGTGACCATATCTGGTCCTAAATGCTGTTTTTTGTATATCCTCACCTCTCACCCTAAGTTGGTGATACCCCGATCTCAAGTCAATCTTAAAAAAGTAGCTTGCCCCTTGGAGTTGATAGAACAAGTCATCAATGCAAGGGAGAGGATATTTGTTCTTAATAGTGACTTTATTGAGTTGGCAGTAATCAATGCACGTTTTTAAAGACGCATCCTTCTTCTCAGAAGCAAAATCGGAGCACCCTATGGAGAAATAATAGTTCTAATGAAGTCTTTGTCTGGTAGATTTTTTATTTGAGCCTTCAACTCTTTCAATTCAAGCGGAGCCATCCGATATGGAGGAATTGAAATGATTTTGTATCCGGTAACAAGTCAATACAAAAATCAATTTCCCATTCAAGAGGAATACCGGGATTATCATTAGGAAATACCTTCAGAAATTCACTCACTATGGGGACCGACAATGGGATGAATATTGGAGTCTAAGTCTTTGACCCTCACTATATGATATAGACAACCTTTAGTGATCATTTTGCATGCTTTCAGAAAAGAGATGATACGACCTCTTGGAATAGAATTTCCCCCCCTTCCATTCTAAAATGGGTTCATTTGGAAAGTTAAACTTCATTACGCTCATTCTACAATAAATAAAGGAAAACAAAGCATGCAACCAATCCATACCCAAAGTGATATCAAAATCAAACATATCAAGTTCTACTAATTCAACATAAGAAAATCTATGGGGAACATTATAGGACAATTTCTATACACCCTTTTTGTTACAACCGACTCACCCACCGGAGTAGACACTATAAAAGTTTCAACCAAAATAGCAGGCAAAATGTCAAACTTTTAGCAACTAGAGGGGTAACAAATGATAAAGTAGAATCGGGATCAAGTAAGGCATATACATCAATATAGAAAACTTTGAACATATCGGTCACCACGTCGGGAGAAGTCTCTTGCTCAACCCTAGAGCGGAGAGTGTAGAAATGATTCTTCTTTGGATCCTCATTGGAACCACTTGCTTGTCTTGAATTTTCATGTTAGGGCAATCCCTAACCTTGTGACCACTTTTGCCACAACCAAAGCAAATACCCTTTCCAACTAAGTATTCTTCTACATGTCCTTTCCCGCACTTGGCATAAGTAGACTTCTTGTAGGGTGAACTAGTATCCCTTCCCTTCTTAGACTTAGGGTTAGACACCTTATCATCCCTAGACTTAGGTAACTTGGAAGGAACTTGATTAGAAACCCACTTCTTAAACCTAGGCTTGTCTTGTATCTCAAGCCTATTCATTGAAGAACCACCATAAAAAGATCTTGCCTTCTTAGCATCCCTACTCTTCCTCTTATCCCTTGCCTCCTACACATGTTGGGTATGCGCCATAAGATGAGCAATATTCATGTTGTCATGTAGCATAGACTAATGACACTACTCTTGCAAATCATCCGACACCCCCATCACAAAATGACTAATTTCTCTCTAGGATCGGAAAGCAAAGAAGGAGCCTATTTTGACAATTTAGTGAGTTTTAAGGAGTATTAATCCACACTCATACCTCCTTAGCGAAGGTTGATGAACTCCACCACTTTAGCTTCCCTTTTCTCCCTAAGAAAAAACCGATCATGAAAAGACTGCTTGAATACTTCTGATGTCACCGGTCTACCCCTTAACGACCTATTATCCCTTAATTTGACATACCATGCTTAAGCCACTTCCTTGAGTTTATAAGTGGCTAGCTCGACCTTCTCACTAGTAGAAAACCCCATAGCCTATAAGATCTTGTATATTTCATCATTGAAATCTTGCGGATCCTCTTCAACCTTGCACCCATAGAAAGTAGGAGGATTCATCCGAGTGAAATACCTTAGAGGAGAGCCATGGTAGCAACTTTTTTATGTGCTCAGGGTACAACCTCCCGATTAGATTGGGACATCATGGCTTGGGCTTGAGTAGTGGCGGCCTGTGCTTGAGTAGAAATGGCTTGGTACATTTGGAAGAGAGCGACTCTTATGTTCTCATTCGTCAACGGAGGAGGATTCACTAGGGATTGGTCATCATTCACATCTTCCTCAAGAGGAGGCACTTGATCACCATGGGGAGGAGCTCCCGCATTGGCAATCTCTTTTTCAAGTCTTTGTGTCGCATTTCTTCGAGTATTCATTTCACATAATCACAATAAGATGATTAGATGCAAAAGCACACAATAAGTATACTGTAGTGGCACGATATTAGATTTCCAAGAAAGTGAGAGTTTCCTAAGCATCACGTATATTCCTATTCATAAGTGTGGCGCGCTTCACAATTTTGAGTACAAACCTACGTAGACATGGTTGAGATAGACATTGACTCAAAGATATTCAACCTCATGCTTTGATAAAAAGTTTGCCATATCTAGGTTTACCCCTAGACGTAACCGGCATCGGCGTCCTCTTTGAGGACTAAGACTAGCCTCTTAGCATACATCATTACATTCATAGGTCAAAGACGCGGTAAATTTAGAATTTTTCATTACTTCTACTTGGAGGTTCACATAGACCTCTACTTACACACACACACACACACACACACACATATATATATATAGTATACATAAACCCTTCATATAGGAAGATTACTTAGTCTTTTACTTTTAATGCACATAAGTATATAAAAGATAACACAATCAAAATATTCATAATAGTCGTCTCTTATCATAACCATCTAATAAGAGTGTAAGAACTTGGGTGTCATGACCGGAATCTAGACACCAGACGAGACATGCATCGTTGACCTCTTAAATGTCTTAGACAAGCCTACATACGTCATACTTACTGCATCTAGGTTAATTTTTGCGGAAAATTTGAACTTTTTGTTTTCTTATTTCATGCAAATCATATTATACTTAACATTATAGACGTTCACAAATCAACCATCTAATATAGAGATAATCAAATGAAAGAAGCAGTTCATAATTGCATTAAACGTATTCTTGCCAAAACGACACCAATACAAAGTCTGAAATGAAATGGGAAACGAAACACTAGTGGAACATGCTACACTATCTAAAGCCTACATCGAAGCTAGATAATAATGGTAGACACCCTCGAAAGCATAAGGGCCTACCAAATTCCGGATGTAAGCTCTACGTCCGGATAGATGCAACGTCGTACCGTAAGCTCTAACGTCCACTTGTGCCTGCACCTAAAAGTAGATATTGTATGGGATTAGTACACACTTATACTAAGTATGGGTATATGTAAGCACACCCCAAGGACATGCATGAGTAAGAATAGCTCTTTCCTAACAACATGATTTATGGAAAGTCAAGTCAATAACATGCATCATCATACGTATCATATTGCACACAACACATAAAATCTTACAGATAGCACATAACATATTGCATATAGCACATAACATCTTTCGTATTATTCGTTCATATGCCATGAAACATTAAAATCATGGACTTGAAATCAAGAATTCACAAAAATGAGGGTTCAACATATGGGACCTCAACAAGGGATCCTTCTTTAAAAACACAGAGTCTGCTTCATGCATTCATACGTTCTTCACTTCATACATTCATAAGCTAGTGTAGACACCATTTATACCTAAGATGTAGTATGAGACTTTCATCGGGTTTGCTATGCAATGCTCAAGAATGACCTAGTGTCATTACATAAGTCTATCTCACCTCTTTATTATCCTATCCTAACACATTTGGTATCATTCATTTCTTTATGTGTATCATTTAAGGCTGGCCTCATTCATTCTTTGGGAACTTTAACTTTAACCGACATAGATCATGTGAGCATTATGAAATCCACTATCTGCCCCACACCAAAAAGAGGTGGAATCACCAGTCCAAGTGATCCAAAACATGCTAGCGTATATAGGGGATTGAACCCTGCTAGATCCCTATAGTGCTAGTATAGGTTCAAAGACTAGGAGATATAAGAAGACCCATACTAGGTTTGCCGAATAGTCTCATCTCATGAGAGTTACGAGAACCTAACCTACGCCCTTCCCGAAGGAAGGCATCACTGCTCATAGCTAGCCTATCGATGCTCTGTATAAAGTTCCATTACATTCAACCTATACATCATGGAAGAAGGTTTCTAGCATGAGGACATCACAACTCATTAGATGATTTCTCCTCTCATCATTAGTACTAAGTATGAATTAACTTCAATACTTTCATTAGAGTGTTCATAGAGACTGGTCTCTTTATTAACTTTACAATCTCATAAGTGAGTACGTTTTGGTAACATTTACTTAGGCTCATTTGAGATTTGTCTCATCTTTTACATTAGCGTCTTATCATGTTGTCACCACATTCATTAACTTTAGCACATTTGGTCTTTATAATTACTCACCCCTTATTACGTGAATGCTCATTTCATCATATGCAAATGCACTTGCCCATTTAGTGTGTTTCACACACTTACTTAACCCTGCTAGGGTTTCATAATTTCATTGCATACATCTAAGGTTCACTTACTTTTAAACATATGCTAGACTTATGGGTCTATACATACAATCCATGATGCTTTTCATAGTCCGTTTAAGTGATTCCTAACTTTCTAAGATTATGTGGTACAAGACTTATGCATCTTGTATGTATGCCAAGACCTCGATTTCGATCTATGTGGACAGCATTAATTTGAACATTTATCCACGTATGACTTATGTATAAATACAGATCTTGAGAAAGGGATTCCGGTTTCGAATCCCTTGGTTAACATTTACATCTTTTATATTTATTCTATTTTGATCCATACGGCCTGGTGACCCGAAATCGAGCCCCAATGCCCTCGTTTCATTTTTCCTTATTTTTCATTTTATCTTTTTCGCTTGTCTTGAGACCGAGGGGTTGTGGGATCGATCCCCCACAACCTCATTTATTTTATTTTCTTTTTCCTTGAATTTTCCGAGTTGACCTTGAGGGTATGGGATCGAATCCCCACACCTCACTTTATTTCTCTTTAATTCCCTTAATCAGCCTAGAGGTCGTAGATTCCCACACGCCTTAACCTTTATTTTCTTGTAATTCCTAAAGTTTGACCAAGAGGTTGTGGGTTCAAATCCACTCCTCTCATTTTTATTTTCACAATTTCATTTTCCATTCAACATCACGGTTCGAATCCCCCTCACGGGTTCGATCGTCAGTGACCTCACTTATTTTTCTTCATTTTTTCATAACATATTAATTGAGTTAACTTGACCGAAACTAACATCAAAGTGCTGGAATTTTGATCACATTTTTGCAGCCTATTTTCTCACCTCTTTCACGTTGAATGTGTATACGTTTGGAGTAGTTTTTAGTGAGTTCTTTAGGTGCATTTTCAAGATCACATTCAATAAAGAGCTTGCACTCAAATCAGGATTTTTTATATCACTTATCTTGGCCGAAACACATCAACAAGATGCTTCAAATTTTGTATGTTTTCAGCTCATTTTCATCAATGTTTACATGTTAGTTTTTAGGGTAATTCGTGGATCACTTAGTACATATTTAGGTGCATATTCATGGATTCATTTAGCTAATAATTCCCATTCAAATAAGCCAAATTATACATTATATGAACATCACGATTTATACAAGTTTGTGCATGTAAGAACACAAACATAACATGTCATTTTCGAACATCAACGCAACAGTATATGTCACGGCTAAACATAAACACATAATTTCGGACAACATGCTTAACATTTACCTTACTACGAACATACATACACGAACATAATCAACACGAAAACACATTACATCCCTAATTTCTACCAGCAAACATGCCCAACCTACAAATCGATGGGAGCTAGTGACAGGGAACATGTAAAGGGGAACAACCCTAGTTTTAAGAAAAGATTCATCTGAGTCCTAAGGGTCTCTTGGGAAAGGACAAAGAGTAAAAAAATCCATACCTTTTATGTAGTTCAAACCTTGAGTTTCAGCCCAAAACGTTCTCCAAAAATCACATCCAAATCCCCTCAACTTCAACACCAAATCGACGGAATAGTCCTCCCCTTTGCCTAACGTTTTTGATTATCTTGTTTTACTTATATTTTCGTGTAAATCAAGTGTGAAGAACTTTAGTAATTTTTCTGCTGTAGTATTTTTGCTTGGCAGAGAAACGTGAAAAACAAGAGAGAATGATTGTGAAAGTGAGGTATTGACGTGAGAGAGTGAAACGTGCAAAGTTGTTTAGGCTTAGGTAAGGACTTAGTCAAACTATGACTCTTTCAACCCTTTAAAAAAATCTGATTTTCCTTTTTATTAAATCAGATAATAAAAATTAATTAATTAAGTTATTTTACCAATTTAAATAAAAACAATTTAAAAATCATTGCTTCCACCTAGGTTCAAACCCGGATAGAGCAAGACTTCACTCAAAGGCCAATTTTTGGCCCTCTTTTCCCAAAATGCCCCTCCACCTTATTAAGTAATTAATTAGTTACATATATAGGTAATTACGATACTACCCTTATCCTGGAAAAAGACCATTTTACCCCTATACCATCAAAACTTAAGATTTCCCCTTTTTAAGTCCGGTAAAGACTCATCCGGGTAAATCTTCATATTCGGGAGCCCTACATGTCTAGACCCAACCTTTCCTAGCTGAACTAACTCCCCAAGTTAGTTGGCTTGGCTGTCGCAAGGGTTAAGAGGTCTGAGTCTATGCGCATCAATCCGTGTGAACCTGATCTAATCGTAGGCATTCTAGATACATTAGGCATTACTTAGCATAGTCACTTTAGGGTTGTTACATTGGGCATAACCCATACGTCAAAGTAAGAATGCATCAAATGGGATATACAATGTTTCATACTAAATGGAAAGAAAGAACCATTGAACTCTTTAACTAAAAACAACTCTATCAGCTAGATAGTGGCATCGCCCTCGAAATCTTAGGACCTACCCTACTTGGCTGATCAAGATATCCAAGTCTTATTCAATGTCGTCTCCAAAATCCCTTTAACGACCAGAACCAAAATTTTCGGGGAAAATGAAAAAATGGGGTTAGTACACCACTTATACCAAGTATGAGAGCATATGCACACATATATGAAAACATGCTAAGAAAGGGACATTTCATAAAGCATGCACTTTTCTTTTAAAACCTTTATGCACATCAACAAAACCAGATCAACAAATAATGCATGTTCATTTAATGATAGGCATGTACATCACAAGAACAATAACATCTAGTCTACTCAAGTCAACATACATGTCATATAATTGAATACATATTCAAGTAACTCTATCATCAAGTCATGTTAGCCACAAGCATGTATAAGAGTACATCTCAACATAACCTAAGCAAGTTAATTACCCATGAACCCCTACCAAGTGAACAAGTGCAATGACCAATCCAAGGCCCATAACCTTAATCAATCAATTAACCCAACAAGAATCATGACTAACATCCTACTTCACATAACATAGCATTTAAGAGTAAATATCATCTTACTTTGAGCATATAGACCAACGCATATTCATAAGTAAAACCAATTATCATATAGTATCAACAATGTGCAAGTTCATCATATACATATTATATATCATCACAAGCATAATCATACATAAGAATATCCATAAGACTCCTCTGAAGGATAAATAGTGCAATGCTTAGGTAGAATCCCACACCCCTACCTAGACTAAGCTAGACCCCTTATGTTATCATAGTTAGAGTTCAATCTTTTATTTCATTTTACCTTTTGGAAACATCTTGCCCTAACCGACATAGACCACATTAGCTAATGTGGAATTCGGTGTCATGGAACCCTACACATGAAGGAAGGCAGACTACTTGCCAAGGTAGTACCAAAACATGAACATAGCAACTACGTGATCCACTAGCTAGTATTCCTATGAGGCAACATAGTTCAAGAACTAGGAGACATAGTTGGGACCCTGTTTATGCTACATGTATTGCAGTCTCCAATCTCAAGAGTACATTCATGATCCTACCTTCCCTATGTTGGAAGGGACACTCGTCACTCTAGTTCACTTGGTGCTAAGTTAGAGTCACTTTTTGAAATGTCTTTAAGACTTTATTATCAATCATAGATTAGTTTAGGTCATAGGGTCTACAAATTATATAATTATCATAATCATAGCTCAATAAGAATTGTATGAGTATAAATCCTTCCATTATAATTCATATAGGTGATGTTAGCACAGTAACATCTTCACATTATGATAAGGCACATCGGTAAATCATTCACCATCCTTATAACATTTATATCTTAAGCCAACAGCTCACAATCAAAAGCAAGACATTTCAATTCAAAATCATACCACCCTATTAATTCTATGACAAGTCATACTCCAATACAACGTCATGACTTAATCAAAATTAACCACAATTTGAAGTAAAAGATAAGGATCATAAGTCCTACCAAGTCTCCTTCGTAGTTCATCATCAAGGTCTTACCATAAACCCTCAATTCTACCCAATTTTGATATACATCATCATAAGTCAACAATCAACATGATAACAAGGCTAGAAGAATCACTACATCAAAATTCAATACTAGATCATAGCTTAATACAAGATAGTTAGGTCAATTCACAACATACTCTACAACCTAGATCATTTTTTCAAGAACTAGCATGAAAGACTACAATTTTTTTTATCACCCTTATTTATTCATTATTAGTATAACAACATCATCTAGTAGTAATTCAATCAACGACAAAGTTAATTGAACCAATACAACCTAATTCATATCAAGATCACACATAGGGTTAAGGTTCATCTTCTTCAAACTAGACCAAACCATAAAGATGTATCATAATTAAGTTAGAATACATGTTAATATATTCATATATCCAAAATAAATTAGAAACACATCAATTCATAACATTCATTTCTAGATTGAGAAAGGCCTATATGAAAACTCAACTATTTAAAATACTTTGAAGGAACCCTTTGAGGAAAGAGGTCTCAAAGGTGAATTAGATCCCATACCTTAATGTTTTATGAAGAATTGATGGTGAAATCGTCCCTTTACATCCTCCAAAACCTCCCCTATCTTGGTATTCAATGGTGTCTTGGACTAGAAAGAGAAAGAAGAGAGAAGGAAGAGAGATTTGTTTTTAGAGTTGTGATTAGTCTAATGGGGTTGGGGTATTTATATGGGGGTTATTAAGTTAATTTGACTTCCCTTTATCCTTAACTAACCACCAAACCTCTTAAAAAATCATTTAAAACTAAGTAAAAACGTGTAGGAAATTACAGACCGCATGGACGAGACCACGATCGACGGATCGTTGGTCCATCGACGTCTAGTCCCCCCTGCCATGCTTCACATCCGTTGTCATGATCAGAGATGTTCAAATGATACCCCACAAGGATTTTTCTTATTTTTTGTCGACAGATGGCATCAACGCCCCGTAAATCAACAAACGTCTCGTCGATGCCCTTTCGAGGGTGCACACTGCCCAGGCAGTGTTTGACTTCAAAAGCAAGGTCCTCCTCAAGGGCCCTTTGTTTGTCCTTGGGGGGTCGTACTCGTACATTTCAAATATGAATAAAATTAAACACATGTTAGACACCCCTCCATAAATTTTCATCATTTTCCGACTTTAAAAGCTAGCCAAATAGGTTAAGGCACGCTAGTACCTCCTTGAACTACTTTCCCAACGCCATGAACGTTCTTGGAAATTTTTGTTTCTGGACTTCCTAAATGAATTATATTCATTAAAATGGACCTTAATACAGTTTATAGATCTTATAAAACTTATTTTAAGCTCTAGGACACGTCTTGCATTTTCAAAGTGTTACAATCACTCTATCTAGAGTAACCACTGTTTGAAGTGAAGAATAGAGATCACAAGACATACTAAGTCTCCTTCATAAACCATATAATCAAGGTCTTACCATCAACCGTTAACTCAACCCCATAAGATTTTAACATCATCACATATCAATAACCCACATTGAAACAAAGCCAATTGAATCACTACATCAGAATCTATCACTAGATCATTGCTTAATATAAGAGACTTAGGTCAAAGTCATAATATAGATCAATTAATGAAGAACTAAAATTTCATCCTAATATAATCATAATTGATAAAATAACATCATCTAGTAGTAATTCAACCAATAACCAATTCAATTGAACTAACATTACACAATTCATATCAAGATCACAACCTAGGTTTAAGGGAAATAGGTCATCTTCTACAAAATAGACCATTCCATCAATAAATAACATAATTGAGTTATAATACATGTTAATGTATTCATAATATCCAAAAGAAATCATTAAAAAAAGAAATTCACAAGATGAATTTCCAGATTGGAAAAGACCCACCTGAATTTCATACTTTTTGAAATCAATTTGATGGAACCCTTTACGGAAAGAAGTCCCAAAGGTAAAAGAAATCTCATACCTTTTTGTTTGGTGAATATTGATGGAGAAAATTTGTTTTTTGAATCCCTAGAACCTACCTTGACCTTGGATTCTATGGATTTCTTCAACTTGAGAGAGAAAAAAGAGAGAAGGAAGAGAGTTTGGGTTTTGGGAATTTATGGGATCTTAGGTTAGTCTAATTAGCTTAGGGTCTTTATATAGGTTGTTAATTAACGTAGTTAGACCTCCCCTAACCCCAAATTAACCTCCTAACTAAGAAAAATAACTAAATGGGGTAACTAAAAATGTGCATCAAAAGAGTGGCTCCACAGACGAGACCACGATCGAAGGATCGTGTGTCATCGACGAGCACTGTCCCTTTCATGTTGCACACCCGTCAAAAATTTCAGAGACTTGTCAAAACATTCCCTTATCCAAATGTTATAAATTTCCATCGACGGAGGCAATCGACGCCCCATCGATTTGACCACAAATCGTCTGTGGCATTCATTGGTGACACTGTCAATTGACATCTTTTAGTCACTTTTGCAAGGGTCCTCCTCAAGGGCCCTTGGTTGGTCCTTGGGGAGTCATTCCCAGAAGTTTCGACTATGAACTAACTCTAATACGTGTTAAGAATACTTCACCAAAATTTATAAATTTCTGACTTTGAAAAGCTTATCAAGTAGGCTAAGGCACGCTAGTACCTCATTGAACTAGGTTACGGACGTAATGGACGTTCTATTATGTTTTGGTTTCTAAACTTACTAAATGACTTAGATACATTAATATAGACATTAGAACAGTTTCTAAACCTTTTGACACCTATATTAGGCTCTAGAACACGTCTTAGACTTTCAAAGTGTTATATTATCCTCTCCTTAGGAACTTTCGTCCCCGAATGACACTAGAATCTTATGAAAGGAAGGAAATAGACTCAAGACTAGAAGCCTATCCATTAAAAAATAGATAACAACATGAGTTACAACTTCACCATATCATTTACACAAAGCATTTCAAAACTTCAATTACCACATAAGGCTTGAACATCACATTATGAGGAATTTTGCCTTCTCAGACAACAACATGTGCTCAACATACCACATGCTCAATATTATTTCATAAATACTCACCATATCAAAATGCACATTATAACTCAAAACAAGAAGAATTGCAAATTTTCAAGTCAATATACAAAGCTCACTGTAATTTCACTGTAATGACACCAAAAAATGCACATTTTGCAACCTTCCCCAAAAATTAAAGCACTTCAAATTTAGTCATTGTTTTCATTATTTAGAAAGCACCTTTAAGATTCATTAGGAAAAAGACGAGGATAACGGGACTTCATGTCTGCCTCGACCTCCCATGTTGCTTCCTCAACTAGGTGGTTTCTCCATAACACTTTTACGGGGACCAGCTCTTTGTTCTTCAACCTCTTCATTTGACGATTGAGGATTTCTACCAGGACCTCCAATAGGAGAGGTTATCCTTCACATCAAGACCCTCAATAGGAATAATAGACTCGGGGTCACCGATACACTTGGTAAGCATAGAAACATGGTTTCACTAGAGAGTTTCAACTCATAGGCAACCTTACCAACCCTTTTTTAAGATTTAATAGGGACCCACCTAACCAGGATTTAATTTCCCTTTTCTTGCAAAATCTAAATACCCCTTTCATAGGCGAGATTTTTAAATACACCTTATCACCTTCTTCAAACTCTAAATCCCTTCTCCTATGATCATTATCAGACTTTTGCCGACTATAGGCTGTTTGCAATCGGTTCCTTATGATATGAACCTTCTCCAAAGTCTTATAACTCTAATTGGGACCCAAAAATGAAGACTCACCCACTTCAAACCATCCAATTGGATATTTACATCTCCTATCATACAAGGCTTCATAAGGAGCCATAGATATAGATGAATGAATAGCTATAGTTGTAAGCGAACTCCACCAAAGGCAAATGTTTATCCCAACATCCTTTGAAATCAATTATAAAAGATCTAAGCATATACTCAAGGGTTTGAATATTACGCTCTGCTTGACCATTCATTTGGGGATGAAAAGCGATGCTTAACTTCACCTTGGTACCTAACCCTTATTAGAATAACCTCCAAAACCTATATGTAAATTGTGCACGCCTATGCGATATGATGGATAATGGAATGCCATGGTGACACCCAATCTCATCTATGAAGATCCTTGCATAATTCTCCACCGAATAGGTAAACTTGACAAAAAAAAATGAGCGGATTTGTTCAACCTATCCACAACTACCCATATGGAGTTATAATGCTTTTTTTTCTGAGGCAAACCTAGCACAAAATCCATATTGATGTCTTCCCATTTTTAAGTAGGAACCGACTTTTGGTGTTTGGCTTTCACTTGTTGTAATTTGGACAATTTGCTATAAATTCCTCTATGTCCTTTTTCGAAACTTTCAACCAAAACACCTCCCTAAGGTCATGGTACATCTTTTTCAAACTTGGATAAATGGAATAACGGGACCCATGAGCTTCCTCAAGAATCCGGTTCCTCAAACCATCTGCATTGGGAACACACAACCTTCCTTTATACCGTAATACACCATCCCCCCTAAGGAGAATGATTTATTAAGCTTACCAAGAACCAATTCCTTCAACTCCATAAATGGTTGATATAGGTGTTGTTTGGACTTCACGTCAACCACCAATAATGACTCGGAGTTTTGATGGACCATAAAATCGAAATTCGGAGACTCTTCTAATATAACGCCCGATCTAGACAACCTATGAACATATTTCACTAGGTCTTTCTTGGATTCCTTTACATGAAACACACTACCCATGGTCATATGACTTAGAGCATCCGCAACCACATTGGCCCTGCAGGTGTGATAGAGGACACTCATGTTGTAAGCTTTCAACAATTCCAACCACCTTCTTTATCGGAGATTCAACTCCTTTTGAGTAAATACATATTTGATACTCTTATGGTTGGTATACAAATCAACATTAACACCATACAAGTAATGCCTCCATATTTTCAAGGAAAATACCACGGCCGCTAATTCAACATCATGAGTTGGATAGTTCCTCCCATGCACCTTATGTTGTCTAGAAGCATAGGCTACTACTTTCCCATGTTGAATAAGCACACACTCTAAACCCACTCAGGATGCGTCAAAATATACGACGAAGCCCTTGTAACCCTCTAGTAAAGTAAACACCAGAGCTTAAGTAAGCCTATCTTTCAAGAGTTTGAAGCTTCTCTCGCATGCCTTCGACCACACAAATTTCTTATTCTTTTGGGTCAAGGTAGTCAAGGGAGATTCAATAGATGCAAAATCATCCACAAACCTCCGATAATAACCCGCTAGACCCAAGAAACTCCTAATGTCGGTTGGAGTCAATGGTCTAGGCCAATTTTCACCGCCTCCATTTTCCTTGGATCAGCCTCAACTCCCTCACTAGAGATGATATAACCAAGAAATGCCATGAACACAACCAAACCTCACATTTTCTATACTTGGCATAATTGGTTCCCCTTAAGCACTTGTAACACCACCCTCAAATGGTCCATGTGATCACTCTCATTTTTCAAATATACCAAGATGTCGTCAATGAAGACAATGACAAATGAACCTAGGGTTAACTTTGAAACACTCTATTCATGAGAGCCATAAATGCCACCGGTGCATTAGTGAGACCAAAGAACATTACTAAGAACTCATAGTGACCATATCTAGTACAAAATGCCATTTTTTCTATATCCTCACCTCTCACCCTAAGTTGGTGATACCCCAATCTCAAGTCAATATTAGAAAAGTAGCTTGCCTCTTGGAGTAGATCAAACAAGTCGTCAATCCGAGGGAGATGATACTTGTTCTTAATAGTGAGTTTATTGAAATGACATCGATTGTATATCTTAATAGTTTAATATTTCTCCATATTTTCTATGATATTATGTGATGATGCTAAGGTCTTGTATGAGACCTCTTCGGGGACAAGTACGTCATGTCACATCTAGGGGGGGTGCTCTTGGGGTGTGAGACACGACTACCCATGATCCTATAGTATGAGGGACAAGAGGCCCATGATCCAAAGGTAAGAAGGGCTAGAGGTGGTTACGCATGTCCCTTTATAGTAAGGCAAGAGGCGTTTGTCCATGTCTTTAAAAGATAAGTCAGAATATGTTATGATAAGTGATGAGCTTTGATTGTTGCTTGAGGTTGCCTTCCATGATGAGCAAGACAAGTGGTGGATTACCCATGTCTTGACTAAGTATGAATTGAGGTTATTGATGTGAGTCAAAAATTATACATATTTAATCATTATTTTTCTTATATTTAATATTGTAATTATCCTTTTTTTGAGCATAATTTTATGGATTATTCTTATGTTGTTGATTTTATTTGAAGGATTAAAATGGTATGAAGATTAAAATATTTGGAGCACCAATGGATTGAAAATAAGAAATCATAGAAGGAAATCAAGCAGATAGCTTAATAGATTAAATTTAATAATAATATATTTATATATAAAATGTGTTATATGACGAATTGCTGAAAATTTCAAGGCAAGCCAGTCCACTTATTTCCATGTGGCCATTTTTGAGGCACCCAAGAGATTTAACACAGTGCAAATTGTTTTTCTACGCGTACTACACGAAAAACCCAATTTAATTGGGTTTTAGTTTTCTTATTTGTCTTGAACTCTCTAATTTTATGTAGGGTTTTTATATATATAAAAAGGGCATAAAAAGTTATTCTATAGGGTGACAAGAATCAAGAAACAATACAGAAAAATGAATTTCTTGTAGCTTAGGAACTTTTGAAGAGTCGTAGTAAAGGCCGGAGAATTGTGGTTTATTATTTATTATCCTTTAGTATTTATTTGTATTCATGATTAGTAAAAGATAATTTACTTATGGTTCTTATGTGCTTATGATTTACACACATATTTTATTTAATAAATTTTGATTATGTTTTTTAGATAATGAGAAGCTAAATTTTATAGCTAGGGTTGTGAGAACTGTAATGAATTATTGAAGTATGTTTATGTACAAATGATTCTTGAATTATATTTATGCATGTATTGTTAATTTTTTTTGTTAAAAAGTCTTTCTATCATTCCTACTTGCCTTACCAAGGAGGTAATGAAAGATAGAAGGATTAAACAATGCATATTTAGTTAACGATTTGGTGACGTGAGGGTGAATACCCAATTAAATTGACACAAGGAATAATACAGGATATAGGTAAGGTTTAGTAAAGTACACACCCGTAGACTTAGCTAGTTGCGAGGTGAAAGTTCCAAGTTGGATTATCAATCACTTAAGAATACCTAATTTATCAGCCTTGCATGCTAAAAATTGAAATCAATCTCTAGTACAATAGTCTTGCTATTTTATAAAATCACAGGGAACACATTCTTAGTTATTTCTAATAATCTGAATATAAATAAATACTTAGTTCAAAACTATATTCTCTTTATTTATTTTTCAATTTAAATCCCCCCTTTTATAAATAACCACTATCAAGTTAAATATTTGTTATTTACAATATTCTTACATATTCTCTGTTGGATCGACCATAACTCATAGTTAGATATATTACATACGACCGTTTATATTTCTTTTCAACAAGTATATTTGGACGTTATCAGTTACTTCAAAAAGTAACCCTTATATGTGAAATGATCTATTATGTGATGTGATTATGCTTTATGACTTGTGTTGTCTAACTCTTATGTTATGTTTTTGCAAGCTATCGTACTTAGTACATTTTTTTACTAAGGAAAACTCTTACCTACACTTCTCATCCAAATGTAGAGTCCGACATTTCCGATTCTCAGGTTATGTCTAGGATCTATGCTAGAAGAAGTAGAAAATTGGTGAATCTTCATTCATCCGAGAATGTATGGCCACTACTTACCTTCTGTTCTTTCAATTTTAATTTTGAACATTGATTTATGGGTTGTCTCCCAAGATTTTATTGTACTAAATGCTTTTTAAGACAAGTGTATTAGTCTCACGCTTCTTTTTATGAACTTTGGTTAAGTTTGAAATGTTTTGATCTTGTATATTTTCTATTAACTTTAACTATGAATGCTAAGTAGCTTATATGAGGCCTCTTGGGGTCTTGTATTACATGTCTAATCTAGGGGGAAGGGGTACCCCATGGGTAGTGACAATAAGTTACATGAATAGTGAATGAGTTGTTTTTTTACCATAATGACTTAGTGATTAATGTAGAAAATTGATATGCTTCCTATTTATGGTGAGGAAAAAGGTATGAGGTAACTCATGGAATAGACGATACACCTATTCGTAAAAGACCCATTAGTGAGAAAATTAGATGATGTGTTTTCAATGGATTTTCCTCGATAATCTCCCATACAAGAAGTAGACACCAAGATCTTTGTGATACCTCCATATTATATGCCACTGATGGAGTTGAAATAGGTAAGAAATAATTATTCAAACTATTAGAAGGGGCTTTGTAGAACTCAATGATACACAAATGTCGTCGGCTAACAAATAAGGTTGATACTTGAGCCTAGGTATATTTATATTAACCACAAATAGTTGAACCATGAAATCCTTGCATATTTGATGCTCAAACAAAGGAGTAATGCAAAGACTTGACTATTTTTATATACATATGATGTGTTCTTTGATGTTTGAACAGATAAATAGTTGAACATTAAAGATAAAAAAAATGGGAAGAAAAGGAGATTAAGCAACACCACAGAGCCCCAGATAGGATGTGGTCATGATGATGAGCCCTGTGAAGACTCATGAAGCTGAAGCAATGAATGTTATGAAAATGATCAAGGGTCAGGTAAAGATAATGGAGCCCCAGAATATCCATGATCCACTTGACAAGTCGTATGAAGGCTCATGCGAGAGAAACTACGCAAGGCCCTAGGGAGATAAGTGGATAATGAAGGGAACAAGACCCTACATGGGTAATGGTTTATTTGACGAGGCAAATGGTTGTTTTTAACAAGAGGCAAGAAATTAATGAAGACTCCAAGTCATACACAGGTTCACGGATCTCTAGATGCATCGAGTAGTAGCTCGTGACGGTCGTCATGGAAAAATACACACATTGTCTAACTGTTGGTGACAAGAAGGTTCACGGGCCGCCTAGCACGTGACGAGCCGTCAAGTTGGTCGTGAAATGTTGTGACAAGTCTGTCCTACTTCGACTAGGACTTGTTCTTACATACTATTTTAATTATTTAGGGTTTTAGTTTTAAACTTACTAGTGATCGTTGCACATTGGTGACAGTTTCCATATTCAAACTTGGATTTTGTCAATTATTTTCAGATCATTTAATCGTGACTAAGTTTTGATAATCAACGTTTCTTGTTGGTTTAAAATTCTTGTAAGTTCATTACTTTATGCTTTCAACAACAATTACTGGCTGTTTTCTTGAAAGTATTACCGACTAAACACCAGAAGTGGGGTTGTGTGAACCATGACTAAAATCAAATAACAAATTCAACCAGTAATGTATAATTATTAGTTGCGTGTGTGATATTTATTTTCTTCATAGATTATTTTTAATAGGGGAACACATTAGAAATTCCCAATATTTATTAACTGTTCAAGATGAAAGTAGTCATTAGGAAAAAGTAGAATTATATATTACAAACTTGTAGTGAAAATTTGAGTCTGAGAGAAGTCAATTTTATTAACAAACATGAAAGGTAAGCATGAAACCACTCTATTACTGAGAGGAAAAGAGTGAAAGTCATCTAATAGGACTAGAAGATTTTAGATTCATTTAACTTGGTAGGAACGTATAATGCTAGCAGCTGATCATTGCCTGTATGTAACTCAATTCTAAGCTAGAAGTCACGGGGAACATGATCCTAGTTTCATTAATCAACTGCTATAATCTTGAAGTTAAATCTATTGTTAGTTTTGTTAACTTATATATTAAATTCAACATTTGTTAATAAAACACAAACAGCACCATGTTTAATTTCTGTATGTATTTTCTCTTGGAGATCATAACCACAGTTGAGTAAGAGCATCAGTAAGGCTATTTCTATAAGCAAATTCCATGTGGTCGATCTCAACTTAGTTGAGTTCTGTAAATTGATTGACTCTTTATACTGATTAATTGAGTTCGATGTTTAAATGTATCAGTATTATCTGTACTTCGCAACGCAGTACACCATCGTAACCCACAATTTTGCGGATGAAAAGTCCATCTGGTTAATGCGAAACACAAAATTTACTCAACTACGAGACTGTTCTTTGCAAATGTAATATCCAAGTCTCAAATGCAACGGACACTGGCTCCAACCGTTTGCGGACGTAATCATTCCTATGAAAATAAGGTCACCAACTGCACTAATGGCTATGGGATAAGCTAATACCAAAACTCGAAACATCATTAGAAAATTAACCATAAACCTTCGAAAATTTACCTGTAGTATAAATCGATCATAAGAACATTGAATACTAGATAGAATCATTAAATAACCATTCTAAGGTAATTCTGACTAAATTTTAATGTAACACTCCACAAGTTCTTAAGTCCAGATCAGATCTTCAATATCTAAAAAAACTAAGTCTGCAAAAACTTCTATAATTTACAGATGTCATCTATGGGTCGTAACAACACTACAAACCATTGATGGGCTCCATAGATCAACTTCAGAGAATGTTGAATTAGGTTTGAGATTTATGCACCAGGATTATAGGACGTAAAACCTTTTATGATCCATAGATTGGTGCGTAAATCAAGTACTAAAGCTTGACAACCAAGATAGGTTTCATGAACCTAACCATAGATGTCACACCTTTTTTGCACTCTGATAGAAGGGTTTTCCCAATTTAAGTTACGTTATTTGTTAGAGATTATTTTAATTTCTTTTAGAGTCACCACTTGGAATTGAGTTATGATGTTCCAAGTAACCTTTTCTTTCTTAATTCAATGGGATACGTAGGCGCCACAACGGCTTGGTCATGTTCCTCGTAAGATTTCAATCATGTCAATAAAAACTATGGAATTTTTTATGAAAAGGTCTCCAGAAAATTAACAAAGGATACAGCAGTTACAAATTTAATGCTGGAAGGTTCTTAAAAGCTAAAATGTGGCCAAAATTTATAAGGAATTTCCTCAAACATTTCCCCAAGGTTGTATTCAGACTCCATAACATAAGGTATCATACTAAATTATTTTATACCTCTGTTTTAATTTTTGTACATGATGTTTTATTCATTGTATATCTTATTGTATTTGTTATATATTCTATTTTTAAATTATTATTTTTTTACATTTTTAGAGTTTAGGTGGTTTGTGTTTCACAGTGACTCTTTAATTTTTCATTTTTGTTACTTTTTCTTTATGTAATAAAAAGGAGCTTTTGTTAAATTTGGGTGGTCCACCGTTCAATGTGGCTTATTGATTTATTCATTCTTGTTATGTTTTCTTTAAATAACAATAATAAAAATTAATAAACTTGGGTTTCCTGACTTTTATGTGGCTCGTCGATTTTCAATTTCGTTCATTTTTGTTTCAAAAAATTTCATTTGTTAAATATGTTTTAACCATTTATGAATGATCTACACAAACCTTACTCTCATCAATGAGATAAGTAGGCACTCCTTCTAGGGTCTGGTATTCTTTCTTCAAAATATTTTTTATTCTTTTAATGTTTATGACTTTGAAATCATTTTTTACTTAGTTGGTGCCAACACAAGGTCAGAGTGCATATGTAAAAATAATTGAATCAATGAAGAAGATTGACCTCTTGGTAAGTCAGTGATTCTTTTGGTACCTCTTATTCACACTTTTGTTACACTTGACAATATTCTTTAATATACATTCAATCTTAGAAAATCAAGATTCATTGCTTTTCGGCAATATGGTGAGTTTTGAATTAAATTCAATTGTGTTACATTGTTGATCTAGAAATTGTCCAAAATATTTGTTTAGGAGAAATCCTAAGTGATTTTGATTTAAAAATTGATTTTTGGCCATTTTTTACCAGCTTCTGCCTTTCAAAGCCTGCCAAATAATATTAATTCTTACTATCTCTCTTTGTGAGTACTTATCTGCACTACCTCTTATTTGGATTGAATTTCTTGAGCGCACTGAAGATCTGCAATGTTCAATATAAGATTCAAAGTTCAAATTTGTCAAATACAAAATTTACAAAGTCCTTGAGAGTCAAGAATTAAAATATCTTCAAAATAAAGTGGAAAGAGTACAAAATTTCTGACAAGTTCAAACAAGAAATTTTTAAATAAAAGAAGATGACTCCAAGCAATCAGGAGAAATTTCAAAAGCTTATGATTAGAAGGGGAAAATATTAGACAAGCAGACCTTGAAAAGAAGTTAAAAATTACAAAAGTAAGGGACAACATAGAGGATCAAATGTTAAAAGTGAAGCAAACGTTGAAAATGTAGATTTAGTGCCTTGCTCAAGAAAAGACTAAGCCTTTTTTTCCCAAATAAATATTCTACCCATACCTAAGCCTATATTACAAGCCATTCACAATTCTTACATGATTTAAGTTAAAATGTTCTCACATTAGTGGATATTTACTTGAAGGTAAAGCCTATGATATCACAATTGCATGTATTGAATATTTTTTCTGAGTGTGAATGAACTTTAGGAATTGTCTTCAAATACAAACACTTAAATGTGTGCAAGTTAGAATTTTCATTTTGCTTAGGTTGTTGGAAAATGATGTTTTTTCTAGTTCAAAACATTTGTTTGAAGAAAGATGTGCAAATGTTGTTGTGACTTAAGTGTATATGAGGTACTACCTGAATCCATAGGAATTCCCTCAATCTTAGTTGAAAGAAAAAGAATTGTGAGATTTTTTTGTGAAATGACATTGTTTGTGGTAACCAATTTAAAATATGTTTCATTGTTCAAAAAATAAAAATTGCTTCATTACCACTTTTCAATACTTATTCAAACCAACTTTGTGGAGTGTTTCATTATTGATACTTGTCCAAAGTAACTTTGTAGATTTTCTCATAGTTAAAATTATATTTTGGGTCGTCATATCCTTCAAAATGACATTTTATTTTATTTTTGGGTCGACATACCGTTCAAAATAACATCTTTAAAAAAAAATGTTGTTCAAACAAAATGCTGGTTTTTAAAAGTTCATTGTCATACCGTTCAAAATGACCCTTTATAATGTTATTCGATTCACAATGACATTTTTGCGTATACTCATGATGTTATTATGTTTGAAATGTTGCATTAGTTAATCACCTTGTTCATTATTCGTTGTTATTTGAGGTCATATTTGCATAATTATGTTTCACTTATGTTACATTTATTACTAGCATTGTTATTTCAAATTTATGTGGTACACCATTTATCTCATAAAACTGGGTCGTCTACCTTTCAAAAGACACATTGGATTGTTACATCGTTCAAAGTGACATATGATATTCAAATTGGGATGTCTTCCTTTCAAGGGACATGGTGGGTTGTCACCTCTCTTAGGTGATATGTTATATTCAAATTTGGTTGTCTTCCGTTCAAGAGACACATTGTGTTGTCACCTCCATTCAAGTGACATGTGTCATTAAAATTGGGTTGTTTTCCTTTAAAATAACACATTGGGTTGTCACCTCATTTAAAGAAACGTATTATATTCACATTAGGTCGTCTGCCTTCCAGAGACACAAATGGGTTTTCACCACCCTTCAAGTAACATGTTGCATACAAATTGGGACATCCACCTTTCAAAGAGAGGCGTTGAGTTTTCACCTCGTTTAAAGTGACATGTTATATTAAAATTGGGTTGTCTGCCTTTCTAAGAGATATGATGATTGATTATGTCGTTTCATGTGACATATTAAGTTCACGATTTGGTTGTCTTCTCCATTTAAGTGACATGGTAAATTGAATTTGGGGTTTCTCTTTTGAAAAGACATGTTGAGTTGTCATCTCCCTTCAAGAGACTTATCATGTTCAAATTAGATCATCCATCCTCCACTAAATCTGTTGGTTTTCAACCTCGTTCAAAGTGATATAGTATATTCAAATTGGATCGTCCACCTTTCAAAGAGACATCATAGGGTGTTACATCCTTTCAAGTGACATATTAAGTTTGAAATTCGGTTGCCATCTGTCTTCAAGTGATATGTTGTTGCAACCCTCAAAATGAACAAGGATAAACTAGATCCTATCATGTGTTCTATGAGTTAATAAGGTGTTAAAATGATGAATAATAGATTTTGAAATAAGACTCCCCAAAAGAATTTTAAAGAAGAAAGGATAACATTGAGTCCAAAGGAGCTTTTGTACAGCTAAAGTTTTGAGCAAATTATCTCAACGCAAAGAAAACAAGTTATTCTAAAAGTATGAGCTAAAGTATATTTTGGGAGTAGTATTGAGCACTGATCTGGGAATAAGAGTTCATATTAACTGATGTCCCCATGTAAAGAATGTAGCTATCATGCATGTTAATGGATTATACTTTTTAGATGATACGTAAGTCAAGCTAGTGGATCCACTAAGTTAAGTAAGGTCCTATGCTGATGACAAGGTATAGATTGGTCCTAGGCAGCGTGAGATAAAATGTTGTACCATCACTTAGGCTCATACTGATAGTTGTCCATTAAGAGAATCTCTCACAGACGTTAATGTATTTTTATACATCGAAGTTATTTGTACTTCCATATACACTTGTTTACTTATATTTTTATACACGCGACATATTTAATTGTATCTTGCATACAACCAGAGTTTCAGTATGTTGCAGACAATTTTCTTTATATTGCACTTTACTTTTAAATTGCATTATAATGAAACTAGTAGTTAATCATGAGTTGAGCAGAGCAAAGCTAAGTGTTTTTCCTTACTATTTTAAAGCCTAAGTGTGACTTTTAGCATTCCAACTCGCATATTCTTACATTCAATGTACTGATGCGAGTTGTCCTATATCATTTGATTATGCAGATACACTAACTAGGATCAGCACGCAGCGCTTCGTTGATCCAATTTGAGCATCCCGAGTAAGTGGTGAGCCTCTTTGAATTTCAGAGGAATCTTTTATTTCTTTCCGTATTTCTTTTATCGAATGTTTTTGGGTTTGTCCCAACATTCATCTTAGTACTAGTAGAGGCTTGATAGACTGATAGATAGACAGATAGTCAAGTTTTGGTCTCTTTTATCTTACATGTCAGATGTTTTGACTTTGAGACTTAAGGACCATTTTGGAAAGACTATAATATTAAGTATTTCTTTTAAAGAATGTTCTTGTTTCATTATTTAGTTAAGTTAAGTCTTCTGCTGATTTAAGTAAGCCAGGACAAGGGTTCACTCAAGTCTAGTGATGGTCGTTAGGTGTCGGCCACGTCTAGGGTGTAGGATCGGGGCGTTGCACTAGCTCCACACTTAGTCATGGGAGCTTAGACCCCAAATGAGGAGAATCAGTCATAAACCACAGAGAAGAAGGGCGCCCCGTCAACCCATAAGCGGTCTGTCAATGGGGTCATGGTTTAAGTCTGACTTTTTTGCAGTGATTCGGCAAAGCCAAGGGTGGTTCGCTAAATTCCACCCTTGGCTTATTAATATGGGGACTATTATTTTTGGTATTTTATGGTATTTTAAGTTATTTAAAATACCAAAAACTAAACTTAGACTTCATTGTTCAAAATCAAAACCTCAAGTTCAAAAGAAGTTCTCTCAAAACCTCCATTGAATCTTAGGGTCAAAGTGAAGCTAGGAGTGAAGGTTTCCATTGATTTCTACATCAATTTAGTAGTATTTATTCTTATATGGTATGCTATTTTCAACCTTAGTTCTTCTCTCATTCATGGAGACAATTCCGAAGGCTTTTCAAAGATCACCAATAACCTTGAAGTTCTATTTTGAATTCTAAGCACGGGTTCCATAAAAAGATTTAGAATGATATTTTTATGAATTAATCAATATTAATTAAATGTTTTATGATCAAAACTTCCATGAACCCATGTATTCCTTGAATTCCTAGTTTTTGATATAAAGTGGGTGTACTGATCATGGCTTAATTGTGTTGAATTCATGTGTAGATTGTTATGAGATATTGAATTATATATTGATCATTTTTAGAATTGTTCATAGTTTTCCTTTTTGTGTATATATCTATATTTATTGTTGTTGGATCGGTGATTTGGATGAATTATTTGTTTAGTCTTGTGGATATTGTCATTTGTAAGATCTCTTGTTGTGTGAATTGGTTCGAAAGTCTAAGTAATGGTGATGGTGGCTATTGGAAGGTGGTGAGTTCATTTAATTCCGTTGTCTAATATATAATAATATTGAATTTTTATTGGTTGGTGTAGTCCACTTATGGTGGAGGTTCTTTATTATTATAATTTCTATAAACATGGCCTTGTCGACATTATTATGTGAATTGTAGTATTATAATGTTATGACTTTTATCTATGTATAATGTTACGGATTATATTGGCTAATTTGTATGTAATGTGATAAAAGTATATTCTCTACTAATGTTAATGTGTAATGATGATGGATACTGAAGAGTCTTACATGATGATCTTTTGTCTTGAATTTAGTAGACTTAGGTCCCTCTTTTTGATACATGAAATATTCTAGATTATGAATTCTTGGATTCGGTAGACTTAGGTACCTTCTCCTTGATGTATGAAAGTTATGTGAATGTGATCTCTTGACTTGGTAAGCTTAGGCACCCTTTTCATGTATGAATGAATGAATGAATGAATGAAAGTGTAGGGTTGGTAGAACTAAAAGTGGTTCCCTTTTATGAAAGGCTAATATGGAACCTTGAATATGAAAAGAAGGTCAATGATAAGTCTTGGTGTAACAACCCTAAAAATCGATATGCTAAGTAATACTTAATGTGTCTAGAATGCATACGATTAGACGGGGTTCACACGGATTGATGCGCGTAGAACCAGACCTCTAACCCTTGCTAAACCCAAGCCAACTAACTTGGGGAGTTAGTTGATCTATAAAAAGGTTGGGTCTACCCGTTTAGTGCTCTCGAATACCAAGATTTACTCGGATGAGTCTTTACTAGACTTAAAAAGGGAAAATCTTAGGTATCTTAGGTTTGGAGTGTCTAGGGGTAAAATGGTCTTTTCAAGGCCAAGGGTAAAATCGTAATTACCCAAAGGAATTTATTAATTTATTAATTAATTTAATTAAGTTGACGGTTCGAGTCGGGTCGACCCAAAATGACCCATTCACGGTGGTCACTCCACCCGGGTTCGAACCCAATGGATGCTTCAATTAAATGTATTTAATTTGAGGTTTATAATCTGATTTTTTAAGGGCTGTATGATCATTTCATTAAGATAATTAAATCAGATTTTTATTAAATTAATAAGGAGTCCTAGTTTGACTAATTCCCAAACTAAAACTCCTAATCCTAAACTACTCTCTCACGCTAATCTCTCTCACATCTCTCCAATTCTCTTTCACGTTTTCTCTTCCAAACAAGACTACTAAAGCAGAAAAATTACTAAAGTTCTTCACACTATAATAACTCACACAAAAAAATATAATCAAAACATAACCAAAAACATTAGGATAAAAGAGAAGTTTCTCCGTCGAATTGGTGTTGAAATTGCGGGGGAATTGGAAGTGATTTTGGAGAAGGTTATGGGCAGAAAGTTCAAGGTTTGAATGACAGAAAAGATATGGGTTTTCTTAATCTTGGTCCCTTTCCCAAGAGATCCCTACGATTCAGTCGATTCTAATCCAAAAACTAGGATTGTTTCCCCGTTGCACGTCCCTGTCACTAGCTCCTATCGATGGTTGTAGGTTGGTATGTCTGCAGGTAGATGTTAGGCATGTAATGTGTTAACGTGATGAATATGTTCATGAATGTGTTTGGAATCGTATGACTATTAACTTATGTTTTCCGAAAATATGTGTTTACGTGTGTGCAATGTGTATACGTGACTTTTGGCGTGGATTGGAGCATGAAAATTACATGTTTATGGTTGTATTTTATGTGTAAAAACTTGTTTAAATCTTGATGTTCATAAGTGATGTAAAAATGCCGATTTGAGTGCAAACTCTTTATCGAATGTGATCTTGAAAATGCACTTAAAGAACTCACTAAAAACTACTCCAAACGTATACACATTTAACGTGAAAGAGGTGAGAAAATAGGCTGCAATAACATGATAAAAATTCCAGCAACTTGATGTTAGTTTCGATAAAGATAAGTCCATTAACATGTTATGAAAAATGTAGAAAAATAAGTGAGGTCAGTGAGGATCGAACCCGTGACTTCACCATGTTAAAAGTCCTAGAAATAATGTAAGCTAAAAAGAATGTGGCAAAGGAGATTCGAACCCATGACCTTGACCAAAAATGAAATACTAAAAAAAAGAAATGAGAGGAGTGGGATTCGAACCCACCACCTCTCAGTTATATTTAAGGTGGAATTAAAAGAAACAAGAAAAGGTTAAGGCGTGTGGGAATCGAACACACTACCTCTATGCGGAATAAAAGGAATTTAAGGAGAAAATTAAAGTGGGGTTGTGGGGTTGTGGGGGTTCGATCCCACACCCTCTCGGCCAAGTAGGAGAGAATTAAAAGGAAAAAAAATAAAAGGAAATGAGGTTGTCTATCCCACATCCTCTCAGTCCCAATGAATGATTAATAAAGAGATAAATCAAGGGAAAAATTAAATGAAGGCGTTGGGGCTCGATCTTTGGTCCCCAAGCCGTGTTGATCATACCAAAATAAATAAAAATGTAAGTGTTGTCCAAGGAATTTGAAATCGGGTTCCCTTGCCCAAATTCTATTTTTATACATAAGTTATACGTGAATAAATGTTCAAAAATAATGTTGCCTACATAGATCAAAATAGAGATCTTGTCATACTTACAAGATGTATAAGTCTTGTTCTACATAATCTTAGGAAGATATGAATCACTGAAACGAACTATGATTAAATCCTCATGGTTTGTATACATAGACCCATAAGTCTAGCTTACGTGTAAAGTAAGTGAACCTAAGATGTATGTAACGAAATAATGAAACCCTAGAAGGTTCAAGTAAGAGTGTGAAACACACTAAGCGGCCAAGTGCATTGGCATATGATGAAATGAACATTCACGTAAAAAAGGTTGAGTAATTATGAAGAGAAAATATGTTAAAGTTAATAAATATGGTGACAACATGATAATAGGATAATGTGAAAGATGAGGGCAATCTTAAATGAGCCTAAGTAAATGTTACCAAAACTTACTCATCTATGAGAGTTTAAATCTAAAGAAGATACCAATATCTATGAGTACTCTAACGAAAGTATTGAGATTAGTGTATGCTTAATACTAATGATGAGATGAGAAATAATCTATTGAGATATGATATCCTCATACTAGAAGCCAGCTCCCATAACTTATGATTTAAATGTAATGGAACTTTACATAACTCTCATGAGATACATTCCGGCATACCGGGTATGGGTCTCCTTATATCTCCTAGTCTTTGAACCTACTGCCAATATAGGGATCTAGAAGGGTTCATTTCCCTATGTAGGCTAGCATATTTTGGGTCACTTGTCCAGTGATTCCACCTCTTTTCGGTGGGGGCAGACACCGGGTTTCATGATGCTCACATGATCTATGTCGGTTAAAGTTAAAGTTCCCAAATGAATGAATGAGGACAGCCTCAAATAATGCACGTAATGATATGAACGATACCAAAGGTGTTAGGATAGGATAATCAAGAGGTGAGCTAGACTCAAGTAATGACACTAGGTTATTCTTGATCATTGCATAGCAAACCCGAAGAGAGTCTTAAACTGCATCCTAGGTATGACTAGTGTTTACACTAGCTTATGAATGAATGAAATGATGTACGTATGAATGAATCAAGCAGACTCTGTGTTTGCTAAAGAAGGCTCCCTAGTTGAGGTCCCATATGTTGAGACCTCATTTTGGGAAGTCTTAATGTCATGTCCAAGATACCAAGGTCTCATGGCATATGAACGAATGATATGAAATATGTTATGTGGTATATGTGATTATGTTATGTGCTATGTGTAAGATGTTATGTGTTGTGTACAATATGATACGTATGATGATGCATGTTATTCTCATGGCATGACTTTCCGAAACAAAATTTTGCAAGTCCACTGACTTCCCTAATTAAAATTTGGCAAGTCCCCTGACTTTCCTAATTCAAAATTTGCAAGTCCCCTGACTTTCCTAAACAAAATTTGGCAAGTCCACTGACTTGATATTCCATACAACTCTACATTTTTAGGTGCAGGCACCGGTGGACGTTAGAGCATATAGATCGACGCTGAAGCTACCCGGACGTAGAGGATTCATGCGGACTTGGTAGTCTCTCATGCATTCGAGGAAACTTGACCATTATATTCTAGCTTAGTTATAGGATTGAGCTAGTGGAGTATGTTCCACTAGCGTTTCTTTCCCGTTTATTTCATAGATTGTATTGGTGTCATTTTTGCAAGTATACACTTAATGTAGTATTGAACTATTTTCATTTGATGTTCTTAATGTTAGATGGTTGATGGTGAATGTATATAAATTTAAGTAGAATGACTTACATGCATGTTACGAAACAAAAAGTTCATTTTTTTTGCTAAAATTAACCTAGATGAAGTAAGGATGATGTATGTAGGCTTGTTTGCGACCTCTGAGAGGTCAACGATGCCGATCTCATCTGGGTCTAGATTCCGGTCGTGACACTTGGATCGATAGGCCTATGCCATTTTCAAAGAGGAGTCAATGAGCTATCCTAATAAACCTTGATCGTTAGACCCTTATGGATCATTTTTTTGAAATGGTATTATGGGTCGCTAGGCGAAATGATTGTTCCCTCTCCAATACACTTATATGAATAAACTTACTCTATGAGATCGAAGGGAAAGCAAGGAATGGATCTGCTTAAGGTTGTAGCTCTACTTGAGTATAAGCCAAGAGTACAAAGAAGCCTTTTGATATCCCCAAAACCATGTGCATACATGTGATGTGTCCTTAGTTCTAACTTTGACAAGTAGAACACCTTCCATGGTGTTAGGTATTATGACACTGGATTCCATACCTAGCTAGTGTGGTCTATGTCGGTTAATGCCGATTCTCATAATTTGGGATGTGCATTCTAGTATCAAATATGTTTTACGACATGTAGGTAGCGGAATCAGACACTATATACATATAGCACAAGTAGGCTTTGAAGATGCTAAAATGAGTTCCCTAGGTCTTCCAAGACCATTATGTGAAGTCTCCTAAATATTTACTTGTCTCTTAAATGGCCTTAATGAATAATGTTCTCTTAGTAAAGGTATGTTGAGTTGAAATATTCTTATGTAGGGTAGCTTTGAGGATCACTGAAGAGTGCTTTAAGAGGGTGTATGGGTGGTCTGTTCATGTCTTACTCAAGTGAGTGTTTGAGTAACTTTACGTAGAGGGTTAAAGTGATGGAAAATCTTATTTGTTAAATATGGAATATTTCTTGTATGTGATTGTTAACTTGTATTATGTCTATCAAACTCTTATTATAAAGGTTCTTGTCAAAATAGCAACATATCTTAAAGTAAATGTTCCTTTTTCCATGGTTTTCTTGCATGTTCACCATACTTTGTGCATCAGTATTGCTAATTCCACATGTTTCTCTATTTCTTCAAGTGTAGTTGGCAAGTGAGGATTTTCTTAGAAGTTGAAACTTGTGAAGTAGAATTCTCTCAAGACGCTTGGTATATCCTTATATGATCGAGGACATGGTTTATGGTTCGAGCTATCATTTATTAAATAATTTATAATAGACTATAAGTTTCTCCTCAAATTGATGAAAGCTATATGATCCTACGATATTGATTTGTGTCTAAGATAGCTTATGACGAGACATAGTTTTCTTATATTCTATAAAAAAGATTTACTATTATGGTGAAATGTTTTAATTCACCATACTTTTCATATATATGTGATTAATGAATGCTAAGAGGCTTGTACAAGACCTGCGAGAGGTCGAGTATGCCAGGCCGTGACTTGGGGGGTTCTCTCGAGTCGTGACAAAACATTGTATCAGAGTATAAGGTTATGAAATAGTCTTTAGGATTCAAAGTCTCATAAAGTCACGGTAAGTAGATTCTTGTGCATTGGTGTGAGTTGCGAATCATCTATGAACGATAGGTTATAGGACGATAGAAGTTTAACTTTCTTCATTAGTCTTATATCGTGTAATAGAGTAGAGGTTATACGTGTCTTTTCCTAATCTATTCTCTTGTGTTTATATGATATGAATACAACAAGGACACCTTCAAGAAGAGCTGAATATGATGTGGTGAATAATGGAGTTCCTCCCCAAGGGGGACAAGTTCCCAAAAAAATCCCCAACATGAACTAGTTCCCCATGGTGAAAAAGTCTCTAAGGACAACCAAGAAAATGAGGTTCCGGTTGTTCCCCCGGACATGACTAATGAGAAAGTTAGAGGTGATCTCCTTACCCTAGCCCGAGCCATGACGGCTCAAGCAAATAGGGATATGGGTCCTAGGATGAATGCTCTTACAGTACCATGACCTCCAGGTTGAGAGACTTTGTGAGGATGAATCCTCCTATCTTTCTTGGTTTTAATTTTGGGAGAGGATTCCCAAGCATTCTTTGATTAGGTTTATAAGATAGTCCATGCTATGGGTGTGTCTTCTAAGGATAAAGTAGAGTTTGCTTCAGAACAATTGAAAGAAGTTGTTTAAGCGTGGTTCATTCAACTAAAAGAAAATAGGTCGGTCGAATCGGGTCCTATAGAATGTGAAGAGTTTATGGAAGAATTGCTAGAGACCTACTTTCCCTGTGAGTAGAGGGAGGTTAGTGTTGAGGAGTTTGTAAACCTTAGGCAAGGTAATATGAGTGTTGAGGAGTATTCATTGAAGTTTACCTTCATATCTAATATGTTCCATCTTTAGTTTCTAACCCTAGTAACGAGATGAGTAAGTTCTTGACAGGTGTTTCCGAACTTCTGAAGGAAGCGTGTTGTATGAAAAATGCTCCATGGTGACATGACTCTGTCTAGGATACTTGTGTATGCTTAATCAATTGAGGAGTCTAAGCTTGTGAGGAGAGGTAGAGATATGCAGAGGGGAAGAATCGACGACCAAGAACAACCTAGGTTTAGGCTCTAAATCAAGATGTTCCTAGTGATCCCAAGGCCAACTATGAGAGAGGTGGTGGTTCTCAACTTGATAGACCTACTTGCCAAATTGTGGGAAGAAACACTTTGGATAGTGTTTAGCCGGCACTAGTGGGTGGTATCGATGTGGGAAGAATGATCACAACTTGAGGAATTGTGCTTATAATGATTATAGGGGAAGAGAGGCCAAGTGAGCCCCCTATAATGCTTCGGGTGTTGGTTAAACAAATAAGAATGACTCCTATTGCCTCTAAGATAATAAGGAAGCGAATCCTGATGAAGGTGACTGTAAGCAAAAGTTCTCTTTTCTAATCAAAATTGATGGGTTTTTCCAAAGTGGGGGAGTACGGTGAATATTTGGTTTGATAGATCTTGTCTCTTCTCTTCTATTCTACTCAAGCTTAATAGTTAGAATTTCCTTGTAACATGTTGGATGTGTTTGGGTGTCTTTTTGAAAATGAGTTTCCTTGGTCTCCTTATATCGTGCATATTTTCATGAGTTTATGTTTATATTTTAGTAAAATGATCTATATTGATCTTGTCCTTTACGTTGTTATGCCTCTATTGTAAATTGCCTAAATGTTGCACACACAGACTTATGAGCATACCTAAAAAGTGATTTCTTGAAAATGTTGCATAGATGTGCTTTTATGAGAAATTGGCATTATGTTCTAGAAAATGTTGAAGTTGCATGATGATATGTGGAGAAGGAAATTCCTCAAAATTGTGAAATGAGAAATGTGGAGTCTTATAGCATGATAAGTTATAGATGTTGTTCCTACCTTCTTGTTGCTGTTCTGAGTCTCTTATTATGTGGAGTGGTGTTTCTCCTAACTATGTGTATTATGTGGTATGGTCATAAGTTTCAAGTCTTGAGTCTTTACCTCTTGAAAGTGTTGAAAGTGTTTTAGTGTAATTCGAGGATAAATGTTTCCAAGTGGGGAGATTGTTGCAATCCTCAAAATGAACTCAGGTAAAGTAGAGCCTATAATGTGTTCTATGAGTTAATAAGGTGTTAACATGATGAATATTAGCTTTAGAAGACAGCTTATAGAGTCTAAAAGTCAAACGTCAATGAACGATCAAGACATTTGGAAACTAGCCTTGTGTGTGCTAGTGTGACTTTGCATGTTTTATGTGTTTTTTAGTGTCTAAAATGATACAAGAAGACCCTAGCATAAAGATGTTTATGTTTAGTGTTGAAACGTCTTGGTACGACTCCCTAAGGACCACACTAAGGGTCCATGAGGAAGACCCAAACGTTTGCAATAAAGCTACCTAGACAGCTCGATTTGACGACCCAAACAACGCCCAATAGATCATTTTATGCCCCGTCAAAAGGGGGTGTAGAACCACACTTAGTCGTGGGAGATTAGATCCCAAATTAGGAGCCTCAATCATAAACCACGAAGCAGCATGACGCCTCGTCGACCCATTGATGGTCCGTCAATAGGGGTCATGGTTTGGGTTTGCATTTTCTATAGTGATTCGACTAAGCCTAAGGTATTTTGGTAAATTTTACCCTTGGCTAATTAAATAGGGGGACAATCATTTTGGGTTTTTCATGGTACTTTAAGTTAGTTAAAACACCAAAACCTAGAGTTAGACTTCATTATTCAAAATAAAAACGCCAAGTTCAAAAGAAGTTCTCTCAAAACCTCCATAGAAGCTTACAGTCATATTGAAGCTAGTATTAAAAGTTTCCATTGATTTATTCATCAATTTCGTGGGATCTCTTCTAGTAAGGTGTGGTGATTTCATTCTTAATTCTTCTATTATTCAAGGAGCCAATTCCAAACGCTTTTCATAGATCAACAAAAACCTTGAAATTCTATTTTGAATTCTAAGCATGAGTTCTTTCATAAAAAGGCCGTTTAAATTGACTTTTTATGAAGTAATCAATGTTAATTGATTGTTTAATTATCAAAACTCCCATTAACCCATGTATTCCTTGAATTCATAATATTGGATCTAAAGTGGGTGTATTTATCATGTCTTAATTATGTTGAATTCATGTGTGGAATTTTAAGGCCTATTGAATAATATATTGATCATTTTTAGAATTTTTAATAGTTTGAGTTTTAGAGTTTTATATATATATATATATATATA
>NC_028637.1:55436244-55464997 GCF_001406875.1 Solanum pennellii
TATATATATATATATATATATATATATATGAATTGTTGGTTTAGTCTTTTGGATATTGTCATTGGTAAGATCTCTTGTTGTGTGAATTTTTTGGAAAGGCTAAGGAATGGTGATGGTGGCTATTGGAAGGTGGTGAATTGACCTAATTCCTTTGTATGATATAGAATTAATAACGTATAGTTATTGATTGGTATCGTCCACTTATGGTGGCGGTGCTTAATTGTTATAATTGTTGTGGACATGGACTTGTCGGCATTATTATATAAATTGTAGTATCATCATGTTATGTCTTGAATGGATGTACAATGTGAAGAATAATATTAAGTAATGTGAATGTAATGTGATAAAAGTATATTCTCTTCAAATGTTAATGAGTAATGATGATGGATTGTGATGTCTTACATGATGATCTCGTGTCTTGAAATTGGTAGACATAAGTCCCTCTGCTTGATACAAGAAAGTTTCTAGATTATGAATTTTGGATTCGGTAGACTTATGTGCCTTCTCATTTATGTATGAAAGTTATGTGAATGTCATCTCTTGACTTGGTAATCTTAGGAACCCTTATCATGTATTAATGAATGTATGAATGAATGAAAGTTTAGGATCGGTAGACCTAAAAGTGGTTCCGATTTATGAATGACTACTATGGAACTTTGAATATGAAAATAAGGTTAATGATGGGTTTCGAATCGCTAGGCCTATGACACCCTTTATAGAGGATTCAAAGAGCTATCCTAATGAACCTTGATCGGTAGACCCTTGTGGATCCCTTCTTGGAAATTGTTTTATGGGTTGGTAGGCTGAATAATGGCTCTCTCTGTAAATACTTATGTGAATGAACTTACTATATGAGAACTAAGGCAAAGAAGCGAGTTGATATGATTAAGGTTGTAGCTCTAATCGAGTATGAGAATAGAGTACAAAGAAGCCTTTTGATATCCCTTAAACCATGTGCCCACATGGGATGTGTCCTTAGCTCTACATTTGGCAAGTAGAACACCTTCCATGGTCTGGGGTCCTATGACACCGGATTCCATACCTAGCCAGTGTAGTCTATGTAGGTTAATTCCTATTATCATTATGTGGGATGTGCATTCTAGTATTGGATAGGTCCTACAATGTGTAGGTAGTGGAATTGGAACTATCTACACATGGCATGAGTAGGCTTTGAAGATGGTAGATTGAGTTCCCTATGTCTTCCAAGACCATTATGTGAAGTCTCCTAAATTTATACTTGTCTCTTAAATGGCCTTAATGAATAATGATCTTTTAGTAAAGGTATGTTGAATAGAAAGGTTCTTTTCTAGGGTAGCTTTGAGGATCACTTAGGAATTCTTGAAGAGAGTGTATGGGCGGTCTCTACATGTCTTACTCAAGTGAGTCTTAGAGTAACTTTAGGTAGAGGGTCTTAAGTGATGTAAATGCTTACTGTCTAAATATGAAATATGTCTTATATGTGATTGTTGACTTGTATTATTTTGATTAAACTCTTATGATAAAGTTTCTTGTCAAAATAGCATCAAAACATATCTTAAAGTAAATATCCCCTTTTTCAAGGTTTTCTAGCATTTTCACCATACTTAGTGCATCAATTGTGCTAATTACATATGTTTATCTATTTCTAAAAGTGTAGGTGGAAAGTGAGGATTTTCTTAGAAGTTGAAGTTTGGGAAGTAGAATTCTCTCAAGCCGCTTAATATGTCCTAATATGTTTGAGGACATGGTTTATGTTTCTAGGTTTCTTTTATTATAGAATTTGTAAAAGACTATAAGTTTCATTTCAAACAGATGAAAAGGATATGACCATATGATATTGATTTGTGTCTAATATAGCTTATGACGAGACTTAGTTTTCTTATATTCTATAAAAGATATTGACCATTATGGTGAGAAGTTTTGATTGCTCACTACTTTTCATATATATGAAATGAATGAATTCTATGAGGCTTGTACAAGACCTCTAAGAGGTCGAGTACTCCGCATTGCAACTTGGGGGTGCTCTCGGGTCGTGTCACATCTGGGGAGCACCCCGTAGAAGTAATCGGCGTAGTCTTCTTCGTAGAGGACTAAGACTACCGTCTTAGCAGTCATCAATACATTTCATAGGTCAAAAGTGTGGAAAATTAAAACTTTTCATCTACATCTACAATATGAGGTTTACATAGACCTTTTGCATACACATTATATATGCATGGGGAGTTTGCATACACTCTTTGCATAAGAAGCTTACATAAGATTCTACTTTTATTTCAAATGCATAACTATATAATAGAGTCTAAAAGTGTTGTCTCATATAAAACAATCTAAGTCGGAATAGAACAGTTCGGGCACATCCCTTACACAAATGTTTAATTGGCACTTAGGGCTTACAATAATGTCTCAAAAAATAAGAGTGAAGCGAATGTCATTAGATTATAGCAAGTCACATAGGTAGAATGAGAAAAGGATTCATCCTCGAATCTTGAGGACATACCTCATACTATGAAGAATGATCCAAACCTTCCTTGCAAATTGGTCACAAATCCTTCAATGACTGGAACCTAAAATGATTGGGGAAAAGAGAGAAATAGGGGTTAGCACATCACATGTATTAAATATGGAAACATATGCACACAATATAGAAATTACGCTAAAAGGTATATTTGTTCAAAACCATACCAAGTTACTTTGAAAAGCCTTATGCACAATCAAGAATACATAAAAGATAATAACCATAAACTCACTAAGACAATAGAATATTCAACAAAAGACCAATATCATCAAGTATAATCAAGTCCACATGTTTAATAGCATATTAGAACCATAGGCAAAGCAACTACAACATAATGTTATATCAAAAAAGTATGTATAAGAGTTCATAACATAAAAACATATACAAGACCCTTACTCATAACCCACTATCAAATCTATAGGTGCCATGACCAAGTACACCCCATAACCATACTCAACTAAGTAAACCATATAAAGGATAATAAGCAATGCGTAACATTGCCTAACATCACCTAGCATGAATAGTAGTCATCCTCATATATATAAAATTGCATGGTCATACATGAAACCAACATCTTTTAGTATCATCTACATGTAAAGTCAACACATGCATTCTTTCACTTTATGAGATCATAAGAACATAAGAACATCCTTCTTAGACTTGCCTCAAGTCTAACTAGTGCAATGTATAGGTAGAGTCCCATACCCATAACTAGACTAATTCAAACCCCTTAAGTCATCTTAGTTAGAGTTAACTTTTTTTCTTCATTTTACTTTCGGGATCATCTTGCCTTAACCGAAATAGAACACATGAGCTAATGTGGAATACGGTGTCATGGAACCCTACAACGAAGGAAGTTGGACTGCTTGCCAAGGTAGAACAAAATATAAACATAGCATCTAAGTGCATCCACTAGCTAGTATTTCTATCACGGCACATAGTTCAAGAACTAGGAGACATACTAGGGACCCTCTTTATGCCTTTGGAATTATAGTTTCCAATCTCATGAGTACAATAGTGAACCTACCTTCCCTACTTGGTAAGGGACACTCCTCACTAATAGTTCACTCGGTGCTAGGCTAGAGCCCTTTTTGAACTGTCTTTCTTTAGCAATCATAACTTAGTTTAGGTCATAGGGGAATAACTCCTTGAATAGCTAGTCATTAGCTAAATTGGAATTGCATGAGAACATCTTTCATCATAACCCTTATATGTGAGAGTAGCACATTAACAACATTATATCATAGTAAGGCACATAGGTTCTTCATAACTAACCTTATTTTAGTACATCTTAAGCATAATCTCACAATATGAAAATCAAGACATTTCAACTGCATCATCATACCACACCTACTTAATCTAATTACAAGACATACTTCAATTGAACTTCATCACCAAGTACAAGCCATGATATTTGAAGTAAAAGTTTAGGACAACAGAGACTTACTCAATCTCCTTCAAAAGCCATCATCCTGGTCTTACCATCAACCAACCAATTCAATACAATAATAGGTGTAATAACATCATTCAATAGTACTTAACACCATATCTAGGTTAACTACATCAATACAATTCGATTCTATACTAGTTCATAACCTAGGGTTAGGGAATTGGGGTCAATTTATCACCTCTACCATAATATTATGTTAAGCCATCAAGAACTAGAAAAATTATACAATAATACATCATAATACAATCATAATAAAAAAAATAAATCATAGACAATACAATTTAGAAGATCAAATTCGTATTAGGAAGAAACCCATATGTAATCCTCTTTATGAAAACTAATTCTGGAAGAACCCTTTGGGGAAAGGAATCCCAAAGATAAAGAGTTCCCATACCTTTTTATTTGTTGAAGTTTGATGGATAAAAACACCCTTCTTTATGCCTTAGAAACCTTAGACTTTCGTTTTATATGGTGTTTCCTTGGGAGCGAGAAAGTAGAGAGATGGAAGAGCAATTTGGGTTTGGGAATTTGGGGGTGTTAAGTTGTGTTTAGGATTTGGAAAGGTTATATAGTTAATCAAAATAACCTAATTTTAATCCCCTAATAACTAATTAAACCCATAAATAACTAAATTAATTAAATGTACCAATTAAAACATAACAGGAAAACTCAGGCAGGACCTACGAGACCTCAATAGACATCCGTAGGTTAAACTACACCCATTCTCTGAACCGTCCTACAGGTCAGTCGATAAGTTCAAAGAGTTGCATTTGGCCATTTTTTTGAAAATGTTTAATTGTCCAAGGATTGAGGCATTGGTGCCCTATCGTTATACCTACGCCTCATCGATGGCAAGCTAGGTAGCTACTGCCAGCACTGCCTCATTTGACAGCTTTGGGTCAAAATGGAAGGATCCTCTCCAAGGACCCCAAGGGTGGTCCTTGGGGAGTCGTACCCGGACGTTTGAAATCTAAAACTACTCTAATATATTTTAGAAACCTTTTAATCAAATTTAATCCAATTCCAACTCCTAAAAAACTGCGAAATAGGCTAAGGAACACTAGCACCTTTTGCGCTAGTATTCGGACGTCATGGACGTTCCTTGACGTTTTGACTCTAAAACTTCCTAAATTATATTGATATATTATTATTAACCTTAAAACAGTGTTACAATTATTATACACTCATGTGAGGCTATTAATTAGGTCTTTGGATTTTCGTAGTGTTACATTGTCCCCCCCCCCCCCTCATTAGGAACATTCGTCCCTGAATGACACTAAAAGAATCTTTTGAACGGAAAGGATAGACTCAATATTAGAAGCCTAACCAAAAACATACAAAATCAATGAGTTACAACTGAAATCATCATAATAACATGGCATTTACACAAAGTATCTCAAAACATCAATTGCAACACATAAGAGCTCAAAACTACAACATGAGGAAATACCTTCCTAACAACAACATGAGCTCAACACAACATATAGAGTTATTTATGACAAAACTTCTTTCAAAACATATAAACATGATCAATCTCAATTCATATAGGCATCAATATACCAAATACACAAATAAGAGCAAAATTGAGCAAAAGAGCATTTTCACATGATACTTCATTCTAGCAAAAAACTTTAGCATGAATATGCACATCTTTACAAGAGAAGTCAAATTCAATTTATTCATTAATTTCATTATTAATAGGAACAACTAACCTTAACCAACAAAGAGATGAGGGTAACGGGAATTCATGTCGGCCTCAGCCTCCTATGTTGTTCCCTCAACTAGGTGGTTCTTCCGTAACACCTTTACGGAAGCCACCTTCTTGTTCCTCAACTTCTTCACTTGTGTATCAACGATTTCAACCGAAACCTCCTTATAGGAGAGGTTCTCATCTATGCCTCGATCCTCAATAGGAAGAATTGATTAGGAATCACCGATGCACTTCTTAAGCACGGAGATGTAGAACAACGGATGAACTGAAGCTAGCTCATTAGGTAATCTCAACTCAAATGAAACTTTGCCAACCCTTTGTAAAATTCCATATGGATCCACATAACGGGACTCAACTTCCCTTTCTTGCAAAATCTCATCACCACTTGCATGGGTGAAATTTTTGATGCACCTTATCACCCTCTTCAAATTCTAAGTCCCTTCTTATATGGTCGGCATAAGACTTTTGCCAGCTATGGTTGTTTTCAATCGATCCCTTATCATATGAACTTTCTCCAATGTTTTATAAATCAATTCGGGACAAAAGAGTGGAGACTCGCCCACTTCAAACCATCCAATCAGAGATCCACATCTCCTACCATACAAGGCCTCAAAAGGATCCATAGATATAGTTGAATGGGAACTATTATTATAAGAGAACTCAACCAAATGCAAGTGCTTATCCCAATTTCCCTTGAAATCAATTACAGAAGCTCTAAGCATATCCTCAAGGGTTTGAATAGTACGTCTGGTTGACCATCAACTTCGAGATGAAAAGCAGTTCTTAATTTCACCTTTGTACAGAACCCTTTTTTGAATGACCTCCAAAACCTGGATGTGAATTTTGCACCCCTATCTGATATGATGGATAACAGAATACCATGATGATTGACAATCTCATCTATGAATATCCTACCATAATCCTCTGCAAAGTGAGCAACCTTGATGGGAATAACATGAGCGAATATGGTCAACCTATCCATAACCACCCATATAAAGTCATTTTGCCTTTGTGTCCGAGGCAAACCTACCACGAAGTCCATACTAATGTTTTACCACATCCAAGTGGAACTTGAATTTTTTTAAGTAAGCCACTCGACTTTTGGTTCTCGGCTTAAAGTTGCAATTTGTAAATTTTGCAACAAATTCAGCTATGTTACTTTTGATGCTTTCCAACCAAAACACTTATCTATGGTCATGATACATCTTTTTAGAACCCGAATGAATGGAATAAGGGGAACCATGAGCTTCCTCAAGAATCCGGTTTCTCAAGTCATCAACATTGGGCTCACACAACCTTCCTTGATACATCAAGACACCATGCCGCCCTAAGGAGAATGACTCATTAAGCTTACTGAGAAACGATTCCTTCAACTCCATCAATGATTATTGAAGGTGTTGCTTAGACTTCACCTCAACCACCAAAGACAACTCGGAGTTATGATGGACCATAAAACCACCATGTGGAGAATCTTCCACTCTAACATCCAAACAAGCCAACCTATGAACATCTTTCACGAGGTCTTTCTTGGATTCTTCTACATGAGACACACTACCGATGGTCATACGCTTAGACCATCTGCACCACATTGGATTTTTTGGGGTGGTAGAGAACACTCATGTCGTAATCTTTCAACAATTCTAGTCACCTTCTTTGTCGGAGATTTAACTTCTTTTGATTAAACACATATTGTAGACTCTTGTGGTTGGTATACACATCAACATGAATACCATAGAGATAATGCCTCCATATTTTTAAGGCAAACACCAAGGACGCTAACTCAAGATCATCAGTTGGATAATTCTTATCATACACCTTAAGTTGTCTAGAGGCATAGGCTACTGCTTTCCCATGTTTCATAAGGACACACCCCAAGCCCACTGTGGATGCATCACAATATTTAATGAACCCCTTGGTACCCTCTGGTAAAGTCAACACCGGAGCGTACGTAAGCCTATCTCTCAATATTTGGAAGCTTCTTTCACATGCCTTCGACCCGTAAAATTTCACACTCTTTTGGCTCAAAGTAGTCAAAGGGAGAAGCAATGGAAGCAAAACCATCCACAAACCTCCTATAGTATCCTGCTAGACCCAAGAAGCTTCTAATGTTGGTTGGAGTCAATGGTCTAGGCCAATTCTTGACCACCTCGGTTTTCCTTCGATTAACCTCAACTCCTTCACTAGAGATGATATGACCAAGAAATAGAACTGACCTCAACCAAAACTCATGTTTTCTATACTTCGCAAATAACTAGTTTTCCTTAAGCACTTGTAACAACACTCTCAAATGGTCCATGTGTTCACCCTCATTTTTCCAATATACCAAGATGATGTCAAGGAAGAAAATGACAAATGAATCTAGGTAACTTCGAAACACCCTATTCATGAGGTTCATAAACATCGTCGGGGAATTAATGAGACCAAAGGACAGTCTAGTTTGAAATGTCCTTTTTGGTATCTTCTCTCCTCTCACCCTAAGTTGGTGATACCCCGATCTTAAGTAAATCTTATAAAAGTAGCTTTCCATTTGGACTTGATCAAACAAGTCGTCAATCCGAGGGAGAGGATGTTTGTTCTTAATAGTGATTTGATTGATTTTGTGATTATCAATACACATTCTAAGGGACCAATACTTCTTCTTCAAAAACAATATCAGAGCACCCCATGGAGAAATACTATGTATGGTGAATTCTTTATCTAGTAAGTCCTTGAGTTAAGCCTTCAACTCTTTCAATTCTGTCGTAGCCATCCGTTAAGGAGGAACTGAAATAGGGTTTGTATCTGGTAGCAAGTCAATACCAAAATCATTTTCTCATTCCAGAGGGATTAATCTGGGAAGATCATTTGGGAAGACCTCTAGAAATTCTCTTACTACAGGGGCTTCTTCAATAGGGGGATTTTTGGAGTCTAAATCATTGACTCTTACAATATGGTATAAGAAATCTTTTGAGATTATCTTACAATCCTTTTGAAAAGAATTTATACGACCTTTAGGAATAGAATTATCCCCCTTCCACTCTAAGACGAGTTCATTTGGAAAATTGAACTTGACAATTCTTGTTCTACAACCAATGGAAACAAAACATTCATGCAACCAATCCATCCCCAAAATAACATAATAATCAGCCATATCAAGTTCTACTAATTCAACATGAGTAACTCTATTGGGAAACTTTATAGGACTTTTTCTATATAACCTCTTTGCAACCTTCGAAATACCTACCTGGGTAGTTAACATAAAAGGTTCATTTAGGGCATCAGGCAAAATATCAAACTTCCTAGCTATCAAGTTAGTAAGAACGGATAATGTAGAACCTAGATCAAGTAAATCATAAGCATCAATAGAGAAAACTTGTAACATACCGGTCACCACATCTGGAGCTCTCTCTTGTTCACCCCTTGAGCGAAGTGCATAAATGTGATTCTTTCTTGGAGAATCAACATTAGAACTACTTTCTTGTTATTTCCCACTACTCTTGTCTTGCCCCTTCATATCAGGTCACTGCCGAACCTTGTGTCCACTCTTACCACATCCAAATCAATGGTTTGTCCTAACAAGGCACTGACCATAATGCTTCTGACTGCACTTTCCATAAGTTGGCTTCTTACTTGGTGAATTAGTACCTTTCCCTTTTGAGACTATAGTTTATACACCCTACCATCACGAGACTTGGGAAATTTGGAAGGAACATGATTGGGGAACCTCTTTTTGAATCTAGGCTTGTCTTGAATTTTAAACTCCCCTTTGAAGAACCACCATCATAAGACTTGACCCTTTTGGCCTCTGTATTCTTCTTCTTTAGCCTACTTTCTTCCACTTGTTGAGAATGAACCATGAGATGAGAGATATTCATATTATCATGAAGCATAACAGAACGACATTCTTCCACCAAGTCATTGGACACTCCCTTAAGAAAAAGACATCTCATCCTTTGATTGGAAACCAAGGATGGAGCATACTTGGACAACTTAGTAAACTTCAAAGAGTAGTCAAGTACACTCATACCTCCTTTATGAAGGTTGATTAATTCTTCTACCTTAGCTTACCTCATCTCTCTAGGAAAGAACGTGTCAAGGAAAGCCCTCTTGTAGATTTCCCAAGTCAATGGACCACCTCTTAGCACCCTATTATCCCTACAATGTGTATACCAAGTTTGGGCCACATTTTTTAGTTGATAGGACGACAACTCGGCCTTCTCTTGAAGAGTTACACCCATAGAAAGTAGGATCTTACAGACCTTATCAAGGAAATCTTAAGGATCTTCATCCGCCTTTCACCCGAAGAACATAGGTGGATTAATCCGAGTAAAATCTCTCAAACGAGAAGTCATAGTATTATCATGTGGTGTCATACGAGGTCCAACCTCCCTATTCACTTGAGCATTCATAGCATGGACTTGCGAAATTACGACATTAGATTGAGAGGTCATGGATTGGGACAAGTTGATAAAATCCGACCTTATTTCCCCATCCATTATAGGAGGAGGATAAATCGGAACTTGACCACCCATAGGAACTTGCTAAAGTGGAGGCACTAGGTTGTCTTGTGGAGGACTTTGGTTGTAATGAGTTCCCACATTAGCAATCTCTTCCTCGCACCGTCGTGTTGCTTCCCTTTGAGTAGTCATACCTATAAACACGATAAAAGGTTTAGGTGGAAGAAAATAAAATAAGACTCTAGAGGCATGACATAAGAGTACAAGAAGATGAGAGTTTACTAAGCATCACATAGTTTCTCATTCATAAGTGTGACGAGCTTCTTAATTATGAATAAGAATCTATATAGACGTGGTTCAATGAGACATAGATCCTAGAGATATTCTACCTCATGCGCCGATACCAAGTTTCTCACATATGGGGAGCACCCCCCAGAAGTAACCGGCGATATCGTCCTCAGAAAGGACTAAGACTAGCCTCTTAGCATTCAGTATTACATTTCATAGGTGAAAATGTTCGGAAAGTTGGCACTTTCATCTACAATATGAGGTTAATATGGACCCCTCACATACACAAAATATATACATAGGAAGTTTACATTGACTCCTCTCATAGGAAGCTTACATAGGCTTCTACTTTTATTTCATATACACAATACATAACATAGAGTCTAATAGTGATGTCTCATATAAAACAATGTAAGACGGAATAGAACAATCCGGGCATAGCCCTTACACAAATATATAATTGCAAGTTAGGGCTTACAACAATGTCTCGAATAATAAGAGGAAACGAATACCATTAGATTATAGCAAGTCAGATAGGTAGAATGAGAAATAGAATCATCCTCGGATCATGAGGACATACCCCATACTTGAAATAATCCAAGCTTTCCTCGCAAATTGGTCACAAACCATTCAACGACCGTAACATAAAGTGTTTGGAAAAAAAGTAGAAATAGGGGTTATCACATCACTTGTACTAAGTATGGAAACATAATACACAATATATAAATCATGCTAAATGGGAAATCTGTTCAAAACCATGCGAAGTTACTTTGAAAAGCCTTATGCACAAACAACAATACATAAAAGACAATAACCATAATCTCACTAAGACAATAGCATTATTCAACACAATACTAACATCATCAAGCATAACCAAGTCAACATGTTCAATAGCATATTATAACCATAGCCAAAGCAACTCCAACATCATGTCATATCAACAAAGTATGCATAAGGGTTAATAACAGAACAACATATACAAGACCCTTACTCATAATCCACTATCAAATCTATAGGTGCAATGACCAAGTAAACCTATAACCATACTCAACAAAGAAAACTAAATAAAGGATGATAAGCAATGCCTAACATCACCTAGTATCCACAGTAGTCATCATCATTTTTATCAAACTAGCATGTTCATACATGAAACCAACTTCTTATAGTATCATCTACATTTAAATTAAACAGATGCATTTCATTCACTCTATAATATCATAAGAACATCCTTCTAAGAATTCCCTAAAGGCTAACTAATGCAATGTATAGATTGAGTATCATACCCCTTCCTAGACTAAGTCAAACCCCTCAAGTGATCTTAGTTAGAGTTCACTTTATTACTTCATTTTAATTACGGGAACATCTTGACTTAACCGACATAGACAACATGAGCTAATGTTGAATCCGGTGTCATAGAACCCTACATCGAAGAAAGTTGGACTACTTGCCAAGGTAATACCAAAACATGAACATAGCATCTAGGTGGATCCACTGGCATGTATTCTTATGGGGCTAATATAGTTCAAGGAGTAGGATATGTAATTGGGACCCTCTATATGCCTTTGCTATTATAGTCTCCAATCTCATGTGTACAATAGTGAACCTACCTTCCGTACTTGGGTAGGGACACTCCTCTCTACTGGTTTACTCGGTGCTAAGCTATAGTACCTTTTGAAATGTATTTCTTTAGAAATTATAACTTAGTTTAGATCATACGAGAATAGATCCTTGCATAGTGATAGTCATTACATCAATAGGAATTTCATGAGAACACCTTTCATTACAACCCTCATATGTGAGATTAACACATTAACATCATTATATCATAGTAAGGCACATAGGTAGTTCATAACAAACCTTGTATTATTACATATTAATCATAATCTCACAATCATATATTCAATACATTTCAATTGCATCATCATACCACACCTACTTAATCGAATTCCAATACATACTTCAATTCAACTTCATAACCAAGTACAAACCATCATAATTGAAGTAAAAGTTTAAGATAACAAACATATACCCAATATCCTTCAAAAGCTATCATCATGGTATTACCGTCAACCAACCAATTCAATCCAATAATAGGTGTAATAACATCATTCAATAGTAGTTAACACAATCTCTAGGTCAACTACATCAATACAATTTGATTCTACACTAGTTCATAACCTAGAGTTAGGGAATTGAGGTCAACTAATAATTATACAATAATACATCATAATACAATCATAATAACCAAAATAAACCATAAACAAGACTATTTAGATGATCAAAATCGTAGTAGGAGGAAACCTACATGAAATTATCTTTTTGAAAACCTATTTTGGACGAACCCTAAGGGGAAAGGAATCCCAAAAATAAGAGTTCCCATTACCTTGTTATTTGTTGAAGATTAATGGAGAAAATCACCTTTTTTGCTTCCTTATAACCCTTATACTTTGGTCTTCAACGGAGTTTCCTTGGGAGAGAGAAAGTAGAGAGAAGGAAGAGCAATTTGGGATTGGGAATTTGGGGGTGTTAAGTTGTATTTAGGCTTATGTTAGGTTATATAGCTAATTAAAAAACTAATTAACCACCACCTAATCACTAATTAAACCCCTAACTAACTAACTCAATTGAATGAACCAATTAAAACTTAACAGAAAAACTCATGCAGGACCTATGGGACCTCGATCGACGGTTTGTAGGCCAACCTACACCCCCTTTTGCCAACCGTCCTACAGGTCCGTCGATAAGTACAGAGATTTACATGTTGGAAATTTTTTGAAAATGGTTGAGTATCCAAGGACAGAGGCATTGAATCCCCTTCGTTCTACCTACACCCCGTCGATGGAAAGCTAAGTAGCTACTGCCTGTACTGCCTCATTTGGTAGGTTTGCCTAAAAATGAAAGGGTCCTCTGTAAGGATCCCTATGTTGGTCCTTGGGGAGTTTTACCTGTACGTTTCAACCCTAAAACTACTTTAATATGTGTCAGACACCTTTCCTCAAAATTTCATCAAAATCTGGCTGTTAAAACCATGTGAAATAGGCTATGGCTCCGTAGCACCTTTTGCATTAGTGTCCAGACGTCATGGATGTTTCTTGACGTTTTGACTCTAAAACTTCCTAAATGATTTTTATACATTAATATTGACCATAAAATAGTGTGATAAACCTTAGACGCTCCTATAGGCTCTAGATTAGGTCTTTGGATTTTTGGAGTGTTACAGATCGTGACATATATTATATTCAAGTTGAGTTTTATGTCTTTCAAGAGACAAATTATGTTGTCACCACGTTCAAAGTGAAATATTATTCACATCATTCTTCTGTCAAAGAGGTACACTACCTTCATTGTGTCATGTTTGAAAGTAACATCAAAGGTATATGAATATTTTCAGTTTACGTATGAATCCTTGCATTTTTTAATTATTTTCAACCCCGTTGGCGAATAAAGAGTTTTGTTCAAATTCTCGACTTACGTATCATATTTTTAAAAAATTTTAAATCAAATTTGGGTTCGTCACCTTTGTTTGACCTGGATCTCTTTCATCGATCCTAATCAAACAAAAGGGCAAGTTGCTGACACTAATTTTATGAAACTTAATACTTTTAACTATTTTAATTGTTAAATGGGTTGAAATATATGTTTTTCAATTTTAAGTCAATTTGTTGATAAGGATCCTTAGTTCTCAAAATATTAGGAATTTAATTCAATTTGTTTATATTTTTTTGTCACAATTGATTGAACATGTTTAAATATTTGTTCGATTTTATCAAATCTTTATATTTGTCAAATTGAATTTTTATAGGCCAAATTCATCAGTAGCCCCCAAAAATCGGCACAAGGTTTCAAAAAGAAACCTCAACTAGATGATGTTCATTTTAGACACTTTAAGTAGTGTCCTATTTTATCATTTGAAACTCTTTGCTGAGTTGGCATATTATGTGTCCTACACTTAATTTGAGCGTGTGAAACACATTTTTTTTTTTTATTTTTCAATTCTCTTATTTTTTCTTCTTCTCTCTTCTCTATCCTTCCCACACTTGCTCCACCATATACCACCATCTTTCTACAATTTTACAACAACTTTCTCCTCTCTTTGTCATTACTTGATGCATGGAAAACTAATTAATAATATATATCAACAAAAATAATTTTAAAAAGGACCAAAATATGTTTAGAGCATTTATCTTCTTCATAATATCAAAATTCTCCATCTATTTTTTTCCATAATTCCATTCTCGTCTATTTTCACCTCTCTTTTTAAGTTAATTTTTTCAGATTCAATTTTTTGAAATACTAATTTTCTACTTCTCAAAGATTTTAATTTTTTTCTATTTTGATGAAACCATTTAAAATAAATTTATAAATAGATATGGCTTTAGCATGGATAAATTTTATTGGGTACATTGAAACTTCTAAAACGAGCATTTCCAATGGCGAAGGTTATTGATGAAAAAAAGGATAAATTTTAAGGATTGAAGAGATGGTACTAATAAATTAAGGATTGTGGGTATTTGCTTATGACCCAAATTGGTTATAATAGGTAGATTCGAAGAAGAGATGGTAGTAATGATAATCTTCAAGTTTAAAGAAAGTATAAAGGCAATAGTTGTTAGAGGAGGAGAAGATTAGGAAATTATGGAGGAGAAAAAGAAAGGTGATGTAGATATTTTTTCCTTTTTCTTCTTTATTGAAAGGTCATTTTTAAAGTAATTATTAATTAAATAGTTTTAAAATAGGTGTTTATTCATAATATATACTTTTAATTAATATTTTTTATATGTATACCACATGTCATTATTTAAGTTGCTACTTTGACACGTCATCGGTGAGTGTAATACATGCATCTTATATATTTGGCTAGTTGTCAAAAAAGTATCAATATGACACAACGCCCCTCTACTTAAGGTGTTTAAAGTGAATAAGGTCTACATGAGATGTCCAAGTGAATTGATGTTAACTTTAGGTGGCTACCAATGGTTAGACCTTTTTTATATGTCATTAATTACATTTTTTAAATCATTTTATTCATTACATTTGTTAGTTCAAATATGGATAAAATTGCAGACACATGAACGTTATTAACATGTGGTTTTTGACCCACGATTTTAAGATAATGGTATTGTACAATTGGTGGTTTTAAAATTTCCTATTTAAGCAAAAACTTTGTCATTAAGTTAGTGGTTGTGGATATGATTTTAGGGGTTATTTTGTATTTTTTAGCCTTAAAAATGTTCCCTTTACTGCTCCTCATTTTTTCAAGCAAATCGTCGGATTTCAATAGTAATCAAGCGACTCCACCAGCAAACCCCATCCCCCTTTCTCAACTATTTCCAATGATCTTCACCCACGAAGCCAACGACCAAACCTTCTTTGACTACCCTTACACCCACTACACCATCAGAAACCATCTTCTGTAGCAAATAAACGACCTCTTCCACACAACAAATTAACCACCAGTAGCTCTTCTCCAAGCTATGGCAGACCCAAAACCACTTATTTCTCTCTTCTCCTACACCGACCAGAATCCCACAGGAAAAACAACCCAAACCCAATCTAACCAGACTGGAAACAATCTCTAGAAAGACAACGAGTTTGTTGCAAACCATCGCTCCATGAATGAGCTCGTGTGTAGGATCTAGAAAGAAATTGACAAACTATGTACCTTATATTTTCCACCAAAAGTCGATTCCTCCAAAGTCATGCTTTGAATCACTAGGAGTTAAAGTTTGATTCACAAATTAAATGTCTAGATACTTCATGGACGTATACTTTACATGCATCGTACTACATGCAAGTGCATATGAGAATACCCTTTCATTAGACACATGAACCTATACTACTTGTAGGCATGCATGAAGTGTGAGTGTGTGTATATTGGTAAACATGATCACCTAATGGCTATAAACAACAAATTGAGGTAGCCACCCTCTTAGGACTACAATGCACCTTCAAGTATAGACCACACAACACATACTAGCATAGGAGACAATATGACTTCAATACTTACATTCAAGACTCCTAACATAGCTAATCACACATTCATGTACAGGTAGGTAGATAAGGGGTCATTCATAATTTTGTACTTCATCATTGGAAGCATATAGACCATACCTAACATAGACACCCACATACTCATAATATTGGTAACACAACCTAGGCCAAAAACTAGAAAGGAAACTAGGCATTAGACTTCACATTGGGTGATCATCACCACCACACATTCATAATACAATTGCCTTCAAGGCTATGATCACATCACATATATAATGACAATAATGTAAACACTTCCACCATAAGTGGACCATACCACAGAATGTTATATAAGGCCAGTTCTAGTAACCATACGATAAGGAAGTAAAGAAGATAGACAATCTTACCAATTTCTCAATCTTTGATCATCATTGAACAATGCTCCTTTTTCATCAACAATACAATTATAGGGCAGTAGATAAAGGCATCTTAGCATAAATGGAATCATACTTCATCTACCTATATTTAAGATCACAATATGTACATTGCATTATCAATCTATAGAGGATAGGAGAACATAAGTCAATCTTTAAACCTTCATCCACATGGATCAATTTAACATAATTCACCATCACATTACATCATAGACAATAGCTAAAGTACAATATCATATACGAAATCATGATTCAATTATCATAGAATCAAGGCCACATCATGTACACTACTTCATCAACTATAGAAGATATGGGAGTATAGGTCAACCTTACTAAAATTCCAAGCCTTGATCATCATTGATCACTCATAAATAATTCACAATCAAATTGAATAAAAAATGGTAGCAATAGACAATTTAACATGCTAGAATTATAATTTAGTTAACATAGATTCAAGATCATAATGCCCACAAATAAGCTAAATCGAGATTTTGGATGGGAAGATGGGTTCATCATGAAATTGGATTGAAATTCACTTAGCATTAAATACATTATCATCAATTAATCATGAGAAAGCTTTTGAAAACATTTTGAGAAAGAATCCTGATACGGTCAAATTACACTTCCCTAAAGAAGTATAAGTGGTCGTATCGAGTAAAGAACCTAACTATTAGGTTGGGGTCGATCCCACGAGAAAAATGATTTAAACTTAACTTTAATGTACAATTACCTCTATTTAGTCAAGTCCTTTATGAAAACTAGTAATTAAAAAGGTTTTTTTAAAATTAAAGTGTTTCAATGTTGTGAAATCAAACAAGTAGCAAGAGTGAGTTATTGGTGTTTATCAAGTTGTGAGAGAAACTAGGTGCAAGTGTTCCCCATAGGTTCATAATGCTATAATCCTAGCTATAACAATTATTTCCTATTGTTTTGCATGAAAAGTGATAAGTTATGTATCTCTAAATACTTGGTCCGGCATTTAGATAATTTCACCCTGTACCTTGGTCCGGCTACATGTGTCTAAGTTACTAACCCTTACCGTTACTTCATATTAATCATCATATTGGATGTTTGGATTAGTTATTACTTTGCACCAATAAAAACTAGCCTATTAGATAGTATCCACTAAATCTATGTTGATAATTCTTTTCATATTAACTAACCCCTTTGTTCGAAAAGTAGCAATAAGACGAGTTCTAACACGTGCACTCGTTAAAAAGACTTCTAGATGAAAGAATTATCGATGCATGCAATAACCTATTTGAGTTGGTTTATTTTGTTAATCACCCATGGTTCCCACAACCCTAGTTGTGGATTTAGTTATCCATGCTTAGAAGAACATAATTAATAATTGATAAATAATAAATCATGAACTTACATTGACAAATTCCAAGAAAATCTAGAAATTCAACTTGAAATCACACAATTATATTGAACACCGAATATAGAAATTTATATTAATTGCAAAAATAAATCTTAAAGAACAAAAGTATGAAATTAGTAAAAGAATCCAACCCAAAAAACGAGGTTTTTCACCCTATTTATAACAACAAGATTCTTAAATTAAAAGGAGTTTAAATAAGGAAAGTTTGTCCAAAACGCGGCTTCATTCGACGACCCCCCACCGACGGTCCGTTGGTCAAACGACGGTTCATCGACTGCCTCCGTTGGTCCATACTTAGCATCTTTTCTAAGCCTTGATTGTACACCTTCTCTGATCCAATCGACGGACCAACAGCACGGTCCGTCGACTAACTATGGTCCGTCGATGCTTCTTATCGTTCCATACTTAGCTTTTCTTTAATATCTGGTAATGGGACAGTCTCTAATCACATCGACGTTTTGCTAGAACGGTCTTTCGGTCAGTCGACAGACCGTTGATCCTTTCGTAGCCCCACACTTAGTTAGAATTCCCCGAGTTGTCTCAAGATGCCTGAACCTTCAATCAACGGTCACCACCTACGGTCCGTCGATAGGACGACGAGCCGTTGATTTCTTCGTGGGTCACTTCTGCACTGGTTCTTCACAACCTTCTGCATTTTTGTTTTGGATAACTTTCCTGCAAAACAAAGACGAAACATATTAAAATTACTACAAAAAGGATCTAGATACACACGAATCTTAAGAAAAAAGCATTGAAAGTATCGTGGAACCACGGTACATCAACACCTTCAACTTAAATTCATTGGTTGTCCTCAAGCAACGCACTATGACTCAACACAACACTTTGTACACAAGTATCCGCTTTTAAACCTTCACAATCATATGGCTATAAATCCTAACTTTTTTCGTTGCTTTAGTACATGTTTATTCTCTTAGGCTTGATAGGCTTACTTTTGTTGATCGGACCATGACATAGACTCACCATGCACTGACACCACTACTCTTTTGTCTCTTACTAAGGTACCAACTTTTTCGATATTGTAAATAATGCCCTCACTTCAAAATTTATCCTCCTTTTTCACACAGTGATTTTAACTATGAGTATGAGGATCATTTTTCAACACTCACGCAAAAATAAATTCACACCTAGTTGTCACTTGTCACCATAGGCTTACCATTATTTTAACTACTTAAGTTCTCCATATTAGACTCATAGGATCACGATAGGACTTTCTTGGCCACGTATGCTCAGGGTCAACCATGGTACATATGTGTACATTTAAGTGACATGTTTCCCTTCTTGACATTACGGTTAACTACCTACCTCTTTCATTATCTATTACGCCCTACTTTTCTTGTCATCTTGTCCTTATTTTCTCCTTTCGTTCTCTTTTGTAGGAGTGATTCTTTCTTCTTTTGTTCAACACTCTTTTTTTCTTTTCTTTTTTTGTATTGAATTGACAATTTTGACTTAGTCCCTTCTCTTGTTCACTATCTCTTTTCTTTTCCACATTACTCTTTTTTTCTACCCACTTTTCTGGTCATCACTCATAATAGACACCCTCATCTTATGGATTTTCCATGAGTTGAGGTACACATTACCCAAGGTTGGTTCAGGGCGAAGACCAGGTCAGTTTCTACATTAGCCACCCTCAACTTATGCTTTTGGCCTAAGTTGAGGTGCACATGTCAAAGGAGGGACTAGGGCCAACACATTATACCTAGGGAAGTTGAGTTGGTCAAGAAGAAAAAGGTCTATTATAGGCTCAAACTATTTGGATAAAAAAAGGGATAAGATTTTCATTTGGTTCACTGCACTTTAGGCTAGATGTTTGCTGATTTGAACAAGGGCCTATGATCCTTTCCTAATTGTCTAACACAAATTTCTTTTTTGCAGGACCAACCAGGCAAGTTCTAGATAGGTAACACCAGGGGAACAATAAAATCTCCTCATACTCTCTTGACACCTCATTGCACTATCAGATTATGGGTCATCTAGATTGAATGTTAGAGTGAGGGTCATGCAGTGGGAGCATCTATATGTCATGATTATAGACAACATTCCACATTCATTATACCTATTCATGCAAGCACTTTATTAGAATTGGATATGATTCAAGTTCAAACATAATGATTTATTTTTCACTTTCTTACTTTGTACAAGTTACGACACATGCGGGTTCAACAGTAAAGTAATCAATCTCTTGGGGCAAAAAAATACAGGAAAGAAAACCACCAAGAGAGGATCGTGAGTGGGGCTACTCAGACTTCACCCAAGCACTCGCTTTCTATTTACCCCACCCCCAATAAAAAAACATGCAATTATCCCCAAAGCACAAGAAATATAAAGATAGGGTCGTAGGTGAAGCAAATCTGAGATGCATAGCGCCGAAGAACAGCAAGCAGGAGGTTTCGGTTTCTCAAAACCCGCACCCTCAGTAGTGCCTAGAGCAGTATCTGCACCCTCAGTAGTGCTCTTCTCCACAACCTCCACTTTGGAGATAGACGCCCCAACAGTCAACTCTCTACCCCTCGTCTGACGGGCCTCCTCATCAAGAAAAGAAGCTCTACTCGCAACTCCAAATATGTCTACTCCTTCTTCCAAGTACGAGAATCCTCACCCTCATTGGTACGGCTAGAACGGTGCCTCTTGGCATTCTCACGTGGCACAGGTGGCAGTGCAGTTGTAGCAGTGAGTAGTGTAGCAAGCACTGTGTCCTCTGCGATCTCAACTGGAGCAGTCTCAGGCTCGGGTTCCCTCATCTCAAGTGATGTCCATATCAGCCCACAGACTATCCACAACCTGTTGAAGAGTAGTCAGATCAATGGTGGGGGCTGGGCGTGCTAGAAATCGTAACTCAAATTCATCTAGGCGCTGATGGACTGCCCAAATCTTCAGCTCTGTGTGCTGAGCCACCTTCTTCTCAATCCGGTCCTCAGCCTCGACAATAGATTTCTGCATCCAAGGAACGATATGGTGCAGAAAGGTGGCCATCTGGGCCTCTAGATTCTGGATCCTAGCAATCGGGACCTGTGCTTCTAATGATGGAGTAGACCGGGAGGAACTAGACGCCCTATTAGTGCCAGGGGCAGACTCGGACGGGGTGGTATCTGTAGGTTCTTGAGTGGCATGATCAGCCCCTTAGGCTTGCTCTACTATATCCGCCAAGTTCTCATCCAACAGTTGCAAATCAACTCTGGGCCCTCACCGTGGTGCCGCCTCATTGGCCTCATTCCTGATGAGACTGAAATCTACTGTTCAGGTTGGAGTATGGAGGACATCTCTGTGCCAGATGGGAACTCCAGCATCCCTTCATAACTAGAAGATCATACAGGCGAATAGGTAAGTGGTAGAGGACTTAAAATCCCTCTCATGCATGACGGAGACCAACAAGATCGCGAAGTCGACCTTCAACCTGGCTACCAAAGCTACTACGAAGACCGCCCTATCCCAAGTAAGTATATTATCTACAGCCGTGGGGGAGAGGCGGTAGCGGACTAATAGCCAAAAGAACTTGGCTACCAAAGTGAGGTTGGCCTTCTTGATAAGGTCTCTGGGATCCAACACCCAGTCTGCTCCATCACCGTTAATGGAGAGTCGTTGTACAGTCCGCCTCTCGGTGGACTCTCTCAGTTCTCTTCTACGCTGAAAATGGCAACTCTTGACCACGTCCCACCTGTAGTCGAACTCTGGGGTGAGGGTAACCCTCTCAGCATCAATGGACCCACCGTACAGGAAGCGGCGGATGGCATGAAAAGAAATTTCCACCCAGCAGCCTCGAACTCGGACATCTATGAGGGGGCGTGTTTGGAGGGGTTCGAACGCCTGTGCAAAGAACCTCAGAAACCTTCCATGTAAGAGACTCTCGCACAATATTCTCACTCTAGGACTCCACACTTCTCTCCATCCACTCGAGTGGGTGGGTGTAAACAAGTCATGTACCTCAGGGACTGTGTGTAGGCTCCCTGTAAGAACTCCCCGCTAGATTGTTAGCATCCGAGTCATCACCCCCTTATAATTCAGCATCTTAGCATTCCTCTATACCTGGTACTGGCAATCGACACACCACCGGTTGGGCTCATCAGCAATCGGTGCAGGGATCTCATATTGTGGTGGCGGAGCAGACTCTAAACTCTAGGCCTCATCAGACGAGCCAGGATCGGCAGGCAGCTCTGGGAGGGTGGCTCCGTGTGATCTAAAACCGGAGGCAGTGGCTTTATTCGACCTTGTAGAGTGGGCTGACTCAGAACCAGAAGCCTCCTCTGAGCCAGATGATCCATCAAAACCCAAGATATACCCAGACGGTGTGCAGTCAGTGTGCTCTCCTCATCAGACTGGGAGGCAGTTATTCAGGCGCCACCTTCATAGGGGTTCCCCGAGTAGCTCTAACAGCTTGTGTAGGGGTCCGGGTGCCAAGGGGCACATATTCCGGATTCTTCTCATCATCCGACATGCCAATCAACCATCGGGAAGAAGCCACAGACTTGGACCTCCCCGTAGAATAGACTATGTCCGGTTTTTGGGCCATAAGTACTTGAAAAAGACATTGTTAATCTTATAGTAGTCAGTCTACAGAAGCGACATAATCAAGACAGAATCATGAAACAAAATATACAGGTCAGTGCAGACTTTTAGAATGGGAGATGGGCACTATCGATGTCCTTTCGATGAATCAACGGTTCGTCGATAGTGTTCGTTGGTAGATACTTAGCAAAATGTCGAAGTCTACTTTCCAAAGAACTCTTAGTTAGAAATGACGGACGTGCAGAACATCCCATCGATTAATCGACGAATCATAGTCCAATTCCATCGTTTAACACTTTAGAAAAATTCAAGAATTTTGAGGAGTCACAGTTTTAATTAGAAATGGTGGACGTGCAGAACGGCCCGTCGATCAATCGACAGACCGTGATCCACTTACGTTGTTAGAAAGTTAATCGAATTCTAAGGTTAGTCATCAACAAACCCCATTGGCGGTCCGTCAATCAGTCGATGCTCCGTAGATGGGGTAACCTTCTGTTGGTCAGAAATAGGTTTTGAAGGCATGTTTTTAACCCCACATATGGACAATTTCATGCACATCACAAGTTTACCCAATATGAAATAACAAGCATAAGACAAATTCGACATCCCTAGGGCTTCGATTTTTCCGATTTCGATCATGGATTCTACGAGACTATAAAGCCCTAATTTGGAAAAGCAACAAGCGTAGTGAATTTACACAAATTCCATCCCCAAACGAGTTACTTTCTATCATAATAAGGGACAGAACCCAATTTTAACAAGTTTAATATGAAAATTTTGTCCCTAAGTGAAGACCCACATACAATCGATTTGTTTCCACAAGAAAATGAACAAGAATTCATTAATCAAAGGAAAATGCAATACCTGTAAGTTGTAGTGGGGTGAATGAGTGGGTGATCTTGCAACAACCAACCTATGTGCCGCCTACAAACACCGACAGGAGAAACGAGGAACTGTTGAGCAGAAACTGAGGGATTAGGGTTTTGGGGCTTTTGGGATTTTGAGAGAGTTTAATTGTTTTAAAAGAGAATGGAATAAAGTGAGTGTTGGAGTTAATGGAGAAAGAGGGGAATAAGGGAAGGAAAATGGTTGGGAGGGAATTTGAAAAGGTGTGGGAGGGTAACTTAATGGTTATATCTTAATATAGATGGTCGGGTCGGGTCCTGTCACTGGTATTTGTGAACTACAGCACCCTGTTGAGGGTCCGTAAGTCAGTCGATGATCCGTCGACTGGTCCTTTGATTATGACTATCTTAGACAAAATTTTAAAATATACCTGGGATCTACGGATACCATCAACGGTACGTTGATGGAACGACGACCCGTCGGTTGGTCCGTAGATCTTTGCACCAGACCAATTTCTGCAGAATTCTTATGGTTTTGTCCCTAAACATTGAACACCCATTAGGCCATTGTTTTATTGTTTTCTGGGTACTTTTTAGACAGGGACCCTAAACTACTCTCTAGCCAACATACTACAAAAATTAAATGAAAATTAACACATGAAAATTGAGTAAAACAAAACGACACAAAAGAATGCAAATATTCCTTCAAAGGAAAGAAAAACCCTAGAGGATACACATTGGCTTCCCTCCTAAGAAGCGCTTGATTTAACGTCGCAGCATAACGCAAGATCCTTGATTACTCAGACTTCATCAAGGTGATATCCCTCAACCACTTCATGGAAATTCTCCGCATGTCCTAGGTAGATCTTGATTCTTTGCATATTTACCATGAACCTTGCACCCTCCTTGTTCTCCAGATCAACCTCTCCATGTTGGAACAATTTAGTGATCAAGAATGGACCAGTCCATTTGGACTTGAGTGTACTCTGAAACAAGCGCAGCCTAGAGTTAAACAAACACCAAGTCCCCAACCGCAATTTGCGCTTCTCAATCTTTTGGTCATGGTACTTCTTCATCTTATCTTTGTAGAGGGCCGAACTCTCATATGATTTTAGGCGAAACTCATTAAGCTCATTCAACCTATTAAGTTTCTATTTCGCTGCTTCATTTCAATCCATCTTCTGTTTTTTCATCGCCCACACGGCCTTGTGCTCTAACTCAACCGACAATGGACAAGCCATCCTATATGCATGTTTGTATGGAGACTTACCTATGGGGGTCGTGTATGCAGTTTGGTAATCCCAAAGAGCATCATCAAGCCTCACTGACCGATCCGTTCTACTAGCATTCACCGTTTTTGACAGGATCTGCTTGATTTCTCTATTGGACACCTCAACTTGCCCACTAGTTTGTGGATGATACGGAGTTCCTACATTGTGATGAACCCCATATTTCTCCAATAGCCCTTTCAACAACTTGTTGCAGAAGTGGAATCCCCCATCACTAATAATGACCCTAGGTGTGCCAAATCTAGAAAAGATATTATTTTTCAAGAACGCGGTGACTTTCTTCCCTTCATTGTTGGCAAGTGCTATGGCTTCCACCCATTTTGTCACATAATTCACTGCCCCAATAATATATTTCATCCCATGAGAACTCACAAATGGGCCCATAAAATCAATGCCATACATCAAACAACTCGATCACTGGAATGGGATTTAAAGGGAGCTCTTGCCTCTTCGAAATGCCTCCATGTCTTTGGCCCCTATCACATATCTTGGAGAACTCATGAGCATCTTGCTGGATGGTTGGCCAATAGTACCCACACTGTTAAATCTTATGGGTAGTCCGAATACCACTATGGTGCCCACCTACAGGCAAGAAATGGCATGCCTTGAAAACACATAGCATCTCCACTTCCGGAGACACCAATGAATAATCACATTAGCACAACTCCAATATAGATAAGGCTCATCCCAAAAGAACTTTTTCACATCATGCATGAAATTTTTCCTCTTATGGAAGGACAAGTCCGATGGGACTACATTTCTGGCCAGATAATTTGCAAAATTGGAGAACCATGGAATCAAGTCATGAGAAGCAGCAAATACATGCTCATCAGGGAAGGTATTATCAATTTGAGTATTTTCACCCAACTCTCGCATAGCTTCATCCTCTAATATGGACAAGTGATCGGCAACTTGATTTTCGGTCCCTTTCTATCTTTCACCTCAAAATCAAACTCTTGCAATTGGAGCACCATCTAATGAACCTTGGTTTTGCATCCTTCTTTGCCATCAAATACCTCAAATCGGAGTGTTGAGTATGCACTATAACTGTTGTGCCAAGCTAATAGGAGCAAATTTTTTGGAAAGCAATTACCACTGCAAGGAGATCTTTTTTCAGTCACACTGTAATTCGTTTGTGCTTCATTTAGGGCCTCACTAGAATCTCAGATGGAGTGAAGGATTTTATCCCTTCGTTGTTCCAATACCACACCAATAGCAATCACACTAGCATCACACACCACCTCATATGGTTTACTCCAATCTGGGGAAATAATTATGGGTGCAGACACCAACTACTCTTTCAACACTCCAAATGCCTTCAAATAAGATTCATCAAAATAGAACTTACATTCCCTCTCAAGTAACTTGCACAGAGGATGTGCAAGTTTTGAGAAATCTTTAATAAACATCCGGTAGAAGCCCGCATGCCCAAGAAAACATCTCACACCTTTTACAGAGATGGGTGGAGGAAGTCTCTCTATAACCTCAACTTTTGCTTGATCAACCTCTATCCCCTTCTCTGAGATGTGATGGCCCAATACAATACCCTAATTCATCATGAAGTGATATTTTTCCCAATTTAGTACAAGGTTTCAATCTTCACATCTTTTAAGAAACTCGGCCAAGTAACTAAAACAATGATCAAAAGAGTCACCAACAAATGAATAGTCATCCATAAACACCTCAATAGTTTCCTTCACCATACCGAAGAATATCGACATCATATATCTCCGAAAAGTAGCCAGTGCATTACACAACCCAAAAGGCATCCTCTTAAATGTGAATGTCCCATAAGAGAAAGTAAAGGTTGTCTTTTCGTTACCCTCCGGTGCAATAGAGATCTTATTGTAACCTGAATAACCATCAAGAAAATAGTACCATCCTTAACCTGCGAGTCTATCTGACATCTAATCCATGAAGGTCATAGGGAAATGGTCCTTCCCAGTCCATGCATTCAACTTCCGGTAATCCATAAAAAATCTTCATCCGGTCACCGGACTCATACGAACAAGCTCATTCTTTTTATTAGGAACCACTGCCATTCCCCCCCCCCCCTTTTTTTGGGAACACAGTGAACAGGGCATAACCAACTACTATCTGCGATAGGATACATGACTCCGGCATCCAACCACTTAATAATCTCCTTCTTAACTACCTGTTGCATAGGTGGACTCAAACGTCTTTGGTGCTCAATACTTGGATTGTGGTCGGGCATGAGTTGGATTTTGTATTAACAAATACCGTGTGGAATCCCAATAATGTCCGCAATAGTCCAACCAATGGCTGGTTTGAACCTTTTTTACACTTCTACCAGACACTCTACTTGTTCCACATTAAAATCCGATGCAATGATTACTGGTAAAGTGTCATCTCTTCCCAAGAATACATCCTTAAGCTCTAATTTTGGGGCCTCCTCAATAGATGGTTTCACAGGTGGAGACTCACGATGCTTCGTATCTAACTCCAATTTCTTTGGTTTGAACCGATATTCACCTCGATCAAGTGCCGCAACCAATGACCCATACTCTTCAATACTATCACTCTCAAAATTCATGATCACTACCACCAGTGCCTCAACACCAAGGCGCTCTTCGATTTGTACCTCAGATGTACTCTTAACCATGTAGGTTATAGCAGATACCGTTTGGAGCTCACCACTCTTCTTCATGGACCTACAAATGTTGAAAGTTGCTTCTTCATTATTTAATCGCAACTTCATATGCCCTTTTTCCAGGTCAACCAAGGAACGAATTCCTATGAATAATAGTTACCTCAAAATCCACCTCATAGTCAAGAAACACAAAATTAACCGGAAATATAAATGACTCCACCTTCACTAACACATCATGGAGTATCCCAATAGGCCTCTTCATCGTTTGGTCTCAGTAACCGCATCGCAGTTGGCTTCGGGTCACCCAAACCCAACTTCTTGTAAATAGATAGAGGCATGAGATTTATGCTTGCACCTAGATCACATAGTGCTTTAGCGAAGGTAACAACCCGATGGTACATGAAATAGTGAAAGCGCCCAGATCTTCTTTCTTTTGCACGAGAGACCTTTTAGCAATAACACTACAATATTGCATTGGGTAATCATCCTCAAAACCTACCGATCTCTTCTTTGTAACCATATCTTTCATACACTTCTCATAACCGTACATTTGTTCAAGAGCTTCTATCAAAGGGACATTGATGGAAAGTTGTTTCAACATAGCAATAAAATTCTGATATTTACCATCCTTAGTCTTCTTCACCAATTTTTACGGGAATGGTGGTGATGGTATAGGAACGGGGATCACCTTTTGGGGTATATCTACTTCATTCACCTCTTTGTCTATCAAGTCACCACTAGCTTCCACTACCTCATCATCTTTTCTCACCTTATCTTCTACTACAGACGACATAGGTGGATCAATGGTTTGCTTACCCCCTCGAGTAGTGACCGCCATGCAATGTCCATCATTTTTCGGATTTTGAATATTATTTCTAGGAAGAGTACCCAATTGACGTGGGTTCACCATAGTAGACATTTGGGATATTTGCAACTTAAGATGCTTGATTAAGACGACACGTGCATCCATCTTTTGCCCAATATTAGCCAAATCACCCCTCAAATCCTTGGCATGCTCATCACTAGCATCAAACCTCCTAGTCTTCTTTTGTAACATATCTTCAACTCGCGCCATACTACCTCCACCATCCCTAGGACGACTTCCCTATTTTAAGGTGGAAAATAGGGCCCACCTCGATCGTTTGTGTTATGATAGCTACCCCGTTTGAAGTTGTTGTCATAGTTGTAGTTTCCTTCTCGAACATAATGGCCCTCTCTGTTGTAATTCCCATAGTTCCATCCTTTATTTCCTTTACCTTGGCGCCAATTCTCCTAATTGGAGCCTTAGGAATTAGGTCTGAACCCCCCCCCCCCCCC